>NC_079487.1:104614200-104917230 GCF_020520425.1 Spinacia oleracea
TTCATCTAATTGTATGTTTCTTCTCCGTTCATCCAATTCTATTTTTATAATTAATTTGTTGTGGGTTTTGGAACAGAATGATGGATTAGAGTCGAATCAAGCTAAGAAATTGAAGGCGGATTCTATGCTTTTGATCAGAGGTTTTGATTCAGTCGCTAATTCACTCTCTCAGCTCACTAGCAACATCGAAAAAGCCCTTCAGGTAAGAAATTTCAGATCTCCTGATTTTTCTTCAATCAATCATCTAATATGTTGGTAGAATTTTGTTGAATTTCTGAACATAATGCAAGTAATTCGAGTAATGAGTAACTCAGAAAATCTCATTATTGCTTCTTAATTAGGGAGCCAGGGAACTAGGAAAATCGTCAACAGTGACGGAAATAATCCACAGCAGTAGTAGCGACGATGCCGAAACAGATGAAGATAAGCAACCGGACAGATCAGAGAAAAAGGGAGTGAAGAGAAAGCTTGATGCAGAAGATTGTTCCGACGACGAACGAGACGGTGAAGCAACTCCTGAGAATAAAAAGAAGCAGAAGCAGCACCAAGCAGAGATGAACCTTAAGAAAGTTAAAAATGTACCAAACTTCACTTTTGCAAGTTTTAAATCTGTCTGTTTTAACTATAAACTGATTTTTGTGTCTGATTTTGTTTCAGCTGTCAGTTGCAATGGCGGCGAAATCCACCTCAATAGCTAGGGAACTTAAATCAGTGAAATCTGATATGAGTTTTCTGCAAGAGAGATGTGGTTTGCTGGAGGAGGAAAACCAGAGACTTCGAGAAGGATTTGGTAAAGAAGATAGAGCTGATGATGATGATTTGGTAAAGAATTCGATTGATTTTTTTGTTCTTGGTGTTCTAGGATAATATTCAGGGAATTGAATGTGTTATTTCCCTCTATTGTGTATGATTAACAGGTGAGGCTTCAATTAGAGGCACTACTTGCTGAAAAATCAAGACTAGCAACTGAGAACGCGAATCTAACTAGGGAGAATCAATGCCTTCGACAACTTGTCGAGTATCATCAATTCGCCTCTGAAGACTTGTCTGCGTCTTATGAAAAAGCCATTCTTGGACTTAGCTTGGACTTCTCTTCTCCAACAGCTGAACATGAGGACAGTCTTGAAGATATACAAACTCCGAGAACATCAAGAGAGGTTTTTGAGTTTGAGTTTCCGGCCTGCCTTGATGACAGCTTTGATGATGGCTTTGCCGGGGAAGAAGAGCTGCTAAAAGATTGACTCGGCACTGTCAACAAGAAGGCTGTTAACACTTTCAGATTTTCTTTTGTACTTTCTCAAAAACTATTCCATGTAACAATAGTATTGATCTGTACATGGGTACTTGTACTTTCTCAACATAATGAAATTTCAGAAATTTGTTTCAGTGTTAATATTTTTGAGCTTACAGTGGAAAATATGCAAGGCGAAAAGGATCATGTTAACTGTTAAAGCAGCATAATATTAGTGATTATATAAGGAGCTGCACAAAATATTTCACCCAAAAGTATGACAGCATCAGAAGTTACTACAGAGTGTTAATAGTATTCCAGTTCTTAGAGTTCAACTTCTTCTCAGCAAATATGAATTCAGTGAGAACGTTACACACTCTTCTTCCTCTTCTTAGAGTTCCTTCCTTCAACATCTTCACAATCACCAGTAGGATGACCAAGGTTCACTCGAGCAGCAAGGTTCTCGTTAGCTCTAGATAAGCTTCCAATTATAGACATAACTTCCGAGTAAATATTGTTTTGCTTCTCAAGCTGTAATAATCAGACAATACGCATGCATCAGTAAGTCTAATCTATTTTTTGAGGAAATTTTCAGCAGCTTTCAATTTCCATGTTCAAAGGACAATCATGACTAAATTTCACACTTGTTTAACAATCAAAATGTGATTTTAGCATAAACGAAATTTCAACAGTCATCAGTTCGAAGGTAGGCTTTCTGTGCAAAGTTTTTCACACACAAAACAAAGGTTATCAGGACAAAAACCACTCATGTTCAACTTCATGTATGAGACAAATCATACAATGCCTCTGTGCCTGAATTGGGAACTAAACAGTATTTAGTTTGACATCACTGTGAAAATATCTGATTAAATATAAAAGAAGACAGATAAAACAAAAATAGTTTAACTCTTACTAGGTTGATATGTTGCTCATTGTTCAATTTTGAAAGAATGATTATCATACAATTGTAAAGTCAAAGACCTAACAGAATTAACTTTGTTGCAATTCTAGGTTTAAAACTAAAAGATCCTCTTTGGATACATATTTCCCACCGTTATTAGAGTTATCGTAAAAATTGGCTAATAGATCTAGCTTTTAGTAAGAATAGATTATAAAGACGCCATGAGAATTAATAATGAAGTGTTTAGTGATTGTATATATTACAATTGCTAAAATTATTGAACAAATAAAGACATAAGTTAGCACATACCATATCGATCGTTCCATTAGCAAGATCCAAAGCCTTACTCAACTGCTTATTCTCCTCCAGTAAAGCCTCAATCTGAGAATTGAATTGCAGTATGATAAGAATATATCGAGCAATAAGACATGCTATGCAACAGATACGGGCAGGACATTCCATCTCTGCGTGAGTGGTACCTTTTTCTGGGAGGATATGTACATGGTTTTGTAGTTAACATCTCCTACATAAGGATCATCCTTCTCAGAAGACCTTCGAGTTTCCTACGCAAGGATAAGGATTAGCTTTAATCAATAAGAACAAAAACAAAATCCCAACAGTAAAACCCAATCAAACGGTTAAAACTTGTGAACATTACATCAGATGCCTCCTCGTTGGATTTGTTCTCTTCTTGTAGCAATGGCTCAACATCATCCTGACTTCCACTGATGATTATCTCTTCAATAATAGGTTCTATTTCTAGGTTTCTGAAAGGGCTCTGGATCCGTGGAGATCTTCGAATAAAGGCAGTAGGATATTTCAGCTTCTGCTTTTTCTTAGCAGGACGTGAGGTGTCGGGAAAAACAGTTCCTCCAGCAGCAATTGTTTGCACTTCAGGCAGCACCGGTGGTTGAAAATCTACAGACTGTTATAATGTTAAGACACCATTAAACAATTAGTTAAGCATCATCCACAAACAACAAGACAATGTATGACTTACATGATCTTAACAGATGTAATGAAAAAATTAATAAAGCAAGGGATACATAAAGGTCATCAATTGATTACAGGTTTTCATTTGAAATAATCATGATGAGTTGTAAAGCGAAGCCATCCAGTATTGTTTCTAAAAATTACTACCCCGAATATACCACGCTTAGGAGGAATTTGGCTAGACTACGACCAGTCACCAATGGGTTAGTGGAAAGCTACCAAAGATGCATTCAGATTTCAGAAACATTCTCCAAGCCTCAAACCATTTGGAAGTGGGATGCATCAATGGTCTAGCCTCATTGCCCCTGAAATTATACTTCGTATGAAAATACACTGAAAAGTACAATAACTATGAACAAATTTGCTTGTGGGCATCAAAATAATTCTCCCTCTATCCTATTTCAATCTTCACGAAAGCTTTTTAACAGACTCAAATCAAGCATTAATAACTTCAAATTATGAAAAATCAAAATGTTTAAAAGCATATCTTGAAACAAATCTAACAAAATCGTCCCACATTATAGTGTTTTTTCATACATATTGGTGATAACTTATGGTCAAATTTTTTTCCCTACAACAAAAAACATTCCTTGTAAAACAGTTAAAACGGGACAGAGCCGCAAGGGAGTATGCATATACCGGTGGCTCGTCTGGTAAGGCGTCTAAGCTACAAAGTCTCCGAGAGATGAGTTCCTCCTATAACAAGTATTCACTTGATTAGCTCAACAACACAAAACTCAAATGATAATCTATATAAGTCGAGGTGCAATATGAATCATATATGAATTTAGATGAATTAATTGGAAAGGAAAACTAGGGAATAAACTAGGAGTTATGAACAAAACATTACTAGTAAAAGTAAAGGCGCAATCTAAAATCCAATTAAGTAAACCTCTATTATTCCTAAGGGAGTGATTCTAATAGAAGATACTATGGAATACACAAAAGAATATTGTATCAATTACCGCTTATTATATCAGACACCCGTATCAGGACAAGTCAGTATCATTATACTCACTATAGTCCGCACTCCACAGCCTGGGTTTTTTTTTTATTTTCCTCTCAAAAATCCTAAAAACCAAAATTTTATTTTCCTTCGTACGTTCATGTTGCACTGAGACTCCTCCGTCAACCGCGGCCGTCTAACACCGCAGCAGCGACCCAGCACCGCCTCTCATAGTTCGCAGCCCCAAGGTCGATCTCACCTTGGGCGCACCAAGGCACACGTCGCAGCCACAAGGCCTGACTTCACGGCGTCCAAGGAAACACATCGCAGGCACCCTTCGGTGCTGCACAACCACGCCACCAGCAGCTCGACGCTTCCGCCGCACCAGTACCACGGCTCGCTGGGTGGTTACTCAGATTCAAATGGTAAAGGAAAAATGGACCAAAATTCAACATGCACATAACAATTATTCGCTGCAAATTTTAATTTCAACACTAACCCACAACTAATTTCATGAAACACTAGAAAAATCCTACTAACAATTCAAACCATGTTTCCGTATATTTACCCCTCCAAATCCCCAAATCCATCTTTAAGAATCAAGTGAACATGCACAAATAAAACAAAAATTCGACCAAAAAAATTACGAGGACTACAAAAACAAGACGAAGAACAAAAGAGTGTAAAAAAAAGTAACCTTTGATACTCGGGCTTTCCGACCCATTTTGTTGCTGAATGGGTGTGGTGGTCTGAATTACAGGGAAATGTGGTCAGAGGACTTTGAAAGATGAAGGATTTTGAAAAGAGTAGTAGCTGTAGGTGTAATGAATAATGAGAATTCTAATCGTTCTCAGAGCTTCATTCCAAGAAGGGAATGTACTAGTAGTTCCTTTACTTTTTACCGAGAAATGTTTTTACTTTATCTGACGGAGTGTTACTGTAGATTTTTTTTTTTACTGTTTTGTTTGAACTTTTTGACTTATTTTTAGCATAAATTATTTTTTACAACCTAAAAAAAATTAACAAATTATTTTTTAATAAAAATTGTATTTTATCACCTAAAAATAAAATAATAATTATTTTTACCACCTCTAAAGATGGATGGAAACGTTATGAGGATCCATTTCAAATACTATATTTTTTTCTTCATCTCTTATCTCACGATTTTCATGTATTTATATCATTTCCCCTTACTTCTCATTGGTTCACATAACGTTTTCTTCCATCTTGTAGGTAAAAGGTGTCAAAAGATCATTTTTATTTCATTTTTAGGTGGTAAAAAATAATTTTTATTTTTATAGGTGGTAAAATACAATTTGTCAATTTTTTTCAGGTAGTAAAAAACCATTTAACCATATTTTTACTGAATTGAAATTAGTTTTAACAACTCATTAAAGTATAGTACAGAATAAGGTAACTTTCAGTCCGCTCATGTCGTGTACTCGTGTTCACTCACCAACTTTGTTATTCACACCTTTTTTTTTTTTTTACTCCCTCTCATCTCGATTTTCCATATTCTCATTTCTCCCTCTCCTCTGACTATTGTTCCCTCCTTTTTTTAATCATTTTCGCCCAATTTTGATTGTCAAACATAGATTTCATTTCAACATGAGATTAATAACAACTATTTTTGAAAAATCATTTAATTTAAAGAAATTCACAACTTATCGATAAACACTACAGATTTCGAGATTGGTAAAAAATTAATCATCAATAATTTTAAAAAAATGGGATAACACTTGAGCGTAATATGAACTTAATTACTACAATAGGCTCAATTTTAACAATTTATGTAATTTATAAAATTCACCAGTTTTTATATGAACTATAATTAAATACGGATTAGGTATAAATCAAAACTAAACAATTTTTAGTAGTTTTGTTTTCCCTAAATGAACACTAATTAGTTAGAAGCTACCTATAACATATTTGCCCTAACCGAATTTTGGATTTTATTGAGAACAAATAATTTTCGAAGCACTAAGGCTTTATTTAGTTGGGAGGAATCGGAAGGAAAAGAAAAGAGAGGAAAGGGAAAATAATGTTTTCTGTATTTGGTACAAATAATTATATGGGAGGTGGAAGGAAAGGAAGGGAATTGGAAGGAAAGCTCATTCATAAAAGTTTCACTTTCCTTTCTCCCAAAATTGGAGGAATTTGGAAGGAAAGAGAAAATTAAAAGCTGTTATTTATATTTCCTTTCTCTTCCCATCATTTTTTCCCTTAAACCAAACACAGGAAATAAAACCTCTTTCCCTTCCTTCTTTTCCTTTCTTTTCCCTTCCTTTCTTTTCTCTTCCTTTCCTTTACTAATAATGAACCAAATAGGGCCTAAAATAAAAGGGCCAGGAAACGGTAACCGTTAAAGTAATGGTTGATAATCACTGAAATCTAGGTTAAGGTAGTGATTTTAAAGAGTTGTAGTAAAAAAAAAGGAAAATTTGTAATTATTAATCCAACCTTTGCCCGATTTTCTTTAATTAAGCCCACCTATGCGATATTTCTAAATAATCCAACCTTTATGACCCAACTACTATTATTAAGCCTAACAAGTTACTAACCTGCTAAAGGCGGTATTCACCCTTACGTGGCATATAACAATTATAATTTTTATTTTTTATTTTTTTTCCCCTTATTTTCTTTAATGCTATTTTAATTTTCGTTCCTCTCTCCTCTGCGATTTTCTGCTTCATCTGTGAACTCCTCTCCATTATTTCTCTTCTATCTCTTCTCCACCATTGTCGATCCCTCATATCTCTCCATTCGAAGTTCATCAAAAATAATCAGCAATTGCTATGGCTGGGATAAAGCAATTGCCTGTTGGATCTGGATCTTCTTCAAATTCAAGGTTTTTTTTTCTTTCTAAATTTTCAACAAGACCACAATAACCAACATCCCACAACATAAAAAAAACTATATTATTGCAACAGCTCGGGTTTTTACGAACTGGCCATTAAGGAAGCCCAAAATTCAAAATTTACCAAAAAAGGAACAAAAACGCTAAGGTTCGTAAGTTCACCTTCAATTGTACGATTTTGGAGACGAAATTTGAATGCGCGTGGATGAAGTCACCTATTTCCACAAGAAAATCGATGATGATGTCATGAACCAGTACAATTGTGGTTGAAGCAGCAGTAATGGAAGAGAGATAAATTGAAACACGGTACAGAGAAGAGAAGGGTTAAGGATTTTTTGAAAAAAAAAATGAAATCCTTGTTTAGGTGGCAAGTGATGATGACGTGCCCAATATTTTAGCAGGAAAACTAACTTTAGGTTGTCAACGTTTTTAGCGTTGACTTTGTAGCAGGTAACCGGTCATCCAGACTTAATAATAGTAGTTAGGTCATAAAGGTTGGATTATTTAGAAATATCGCATAGGTAGGCTTAATTAAAGAAAATCGGGCAAATGTTGGATTAATAATTACAAATTTTCCTTGACTTTGTAGCAGGTAACCGGTCATCCAGGCTTAATAATAGTAGTTGGGTCATAAAGGTTGGATTATTTAGAAATATCGCATGGGTAGACTTAATTAAAGAAAACCGGGCAAAGGTTGGATTAATAATTACAAATTTTCCTAAAAGAAGGTATAAATTGTAATAGACAAAAATCTATGATAAAGAAAATGTTACTCCCTCCGTCTCTTTTTGTTTTTTACGTTTTTCTTTTTGGGTGTTTCAAAATGTTCTTTACATTTCCTTTTATATTATCACATAAATGATTTAATATTCTATCAAAATTTGTGTCCAATTATTATTTTAACCAATTAAATCTATTGGATCATTTAATCTCTCACTCTTTTCCATTATGACATTAACTTTTTCTCATTTTCCCAATATCAGATTTTTAATAAGAGTTAAAACATTATAAATAAACGTAATTTTCCTTGTTTACATAAAAACTAAGAAGAATCTCAATGCACATTTGTTAGTGCTAAAACGCGTGCAAAATAACAAACGTAAAAAACAAAAAAAGACGGAGGAAGTAGTAAAAATCGAAAATTCCTTTTAAGTTTTATACTAAAATTCAAATAATCTCGAAAATCAACAAACTCCGAGAACATCAAGGGAGAGTTTTGAGTTCCCGGCCTGCTTAATGATAATTTTACCGGACAGCAAGAGTTGCTAAAAGATCGACTCCTCCACTGTTACATGGATGCTAAGTTGCTAACCTTGGCTGTTACCACTTGAAGATTTAATTTCTTCTGTATTTTGTCGAGAACTTTGCCATGCACCATGTAACAATAGTATTAATCTGTATATGGGTACATGTACTTTTTCAACATAATGAAAATTCAGATATTTATTCCATTTCAGCTTACCGTGAAACATACGCAAGGGCGCAAGGGCGCAAGGGATCCTGTTAAGCAGAATAAAAACAATAATAATGACAATAACAATAACAATATCTCAACAGTGGCGATTAGGGTTCGTATTATGGGCGATTAGGGGCTCCACGTCAATATTCCGGCGACATACAAGGCTATTCCGACGACGATTCATTAGGTGAAGGTTAGACGGCGGTTTCAGGGTGCTTTAGGTGCGGTTTCGGGTGGTTTCTCAGGCGGTTACGGGTGCAGTTTTGGTGCAGTTTCGGGTGGTTTCTCAGGCGGTTACGGGTGCGTTTTCCGATCAGGCGCTATTCGTGGTAAATTCTGGTGCAGTGGGGTTTTTCAGTTTGAATTAATACGGTGATGTTGTTCGTTCGGTTGCGGTGGTTCTTTTGATTCGATCATTCTGTTTGTGGTGTTGTTCAGTTTCGACGGGAGTTTCGGTGGTTGTTGTGTTGGGGTGTTGGCGGTTGATGCGTTGGTGTGTGGGTGTTTTGGTGGTTGTCTTGCGGTTACAGTTGCTGTGTTGGTGCAGGGTGGTTGCTGAGTTTTGGACGGTTGCAGTTTTGGGTGGTGTCACATTTTGTTCGTTTGATTTGTGCTTTGCTGTTTCGACGGGTGTTCGCTGTTTGTTGTGGGTTTTAGGTTATGATACATATGACAATTCATAAATCATGCGGAAAAACCATAAAGCCAGGAAAACATATTATTTACACATAATCATTTAGCATAGTTTAGATGCATACTCTTTGTTGCGTGCCTTCCCTAGCTGCGCCCGAACCGAACAAGAACAAGTCTTTAGGACTCCAAGTGTCGTCCCTCCGTAGATAGTCCACAGCACGTCCGGATCCGCCTTAAGATTGACCAACTAGAATCGCCCTTAAGGTACTACTTATTTTCGGCACTTTATAGGCAATTGTGTAATTGAATTTTGCTCTCAAAAACTCACTTTGAATACTTGAATTCTCTCTGTAAATATGTGACCCTAGGCACCTATTTATAGAGTTATGGAAAAGGATTTGGAATCCTGTTAGGATACTAATTTATTTAATTATAATCCTACTAGGACTCTAATTAAATAAACTAAATCTTTTAGGATTAGATTAATCATATGACAAATCCCGGCAGCTTTAGGATTCGAGTAGCACACAAACACACACGCACGCACAGCAGCGCACGAGGGGCGCCATGCGCGCGCGCGCCCAGCCCTCGAGCTCGCAGCCCACTGCCGCAAGCCCACACGCTGCCGCAGCCTTGGCGCGCGCTGGGCCTGCCTTGCGGTGGGCCTGGCGCAGCCTTGGCTGGTGCGTTTGTGGCGCGCTGGCTTGCTGGGCGATGGCCCGGCTTCGTGCTGGACCTTCGTCTGGCAGGCCTCGTCCGATGCTAATTCGTACGATACGCTTCCGATTAATTTCCCGATTCCGGAATTCATTTCCGATACGAACAATATTCAATATTTCCGATTCCGGAATCAATTTCCGTTTCGAACAAATATTTAATATTTCCGTTTCCGGAATTATTTTCCGATTCCGATAATATTTCCGATTCTGACAATATTTCCGTTTCCGGCAATATTTCTGATTCCGGCAATATTTCCATTTCCGATAATATTTTCCGATACGTACCATGTTTCCGTTTCCGACAACATCTACGACTTGGATAATATTTATATTTCCGATACGGTCCATATTTCCGTTTCCGGCAATATCATCGTTTCCGGAGTATTCATTTCTTGCCTGTGACGATCTCAGCTCCCACTGAAACCAAGATCCGTCGATTCCGAATATCCATATATGGAGTATTTAATGCCATTAAATACTTGATCCGTTTACGTACTATTTGTGTGACCCTACGGGTTCATTCAAGAGTAAGTTGTGGATTAATATAATTAATTCCACTTGAACTGAAGCGGCCTCTAGCTAGGCATTCAGCTCACTTGATCTCACTGAATTATTAACTTGTTAATTAATACTGAACCGCATTTATTAGACTTAACATTGAATGCATACTTGGACCAAGGGCATTATTTCCTTCAGTCTCCCACTTGTCCTTAGGGACAAGTGTGCATTTCCTAATTCCTTTGTCGCTCGATGCTTGCTCTTGAACATAAGGTAAGAGTTGTCATCCTTATTATGTCCAGAGGTGTTTCTCGGTTTCAGAGTTCAACTGATCAAATAAACAGATAATCATAGCCTATGATTCATCCGAGCACGGCCATGCATTTCACAGTTTCTAGCTCTCCGAGTGGCCTTGTACAACTTTTAAGCATCTCATCCCGATTTATGGGAGGACAATCCCAATCTTGCGATCTTGAGATTAGACTTTGTTTGATAGGTGATTACCTGAGCGTTGCCTTTATAGCCTCCTTTTACGGTGCGACGGTTGGTCAACGTCAAAGCAACCAGTTCTCAAACAAGTAATCTCAAATCACTCAGGTATTGAGGATTTAGTGTCTAATAATTTTAATGAAATTTACTTATGACAGATTTTCATCTCTTACAGTAAAGTTTCATAGGTCTGTCCGATACTAGTCTTCCCAAAGTAAGTATCTATGCAAATGATTATGACATTGCCATGTCCACATAGTTCAAGAAACAGAACTACTAGTCATCTTGCATTCTAGTCGTCTAACGTTTTCTATGCGTCCAATTTTATAGAAAACTCCGACTAGGGACCATTTTCAATCTTTGACATTCAAGTTCACTTGATAGAAATTTCTTAGTCACAGGACTGGTCCTGACAGTCTATCTTGAATATATCGTCAAATTGAAGGGACTCATCATTTAATAAACCACAAATTAAATGGAAAAATGAATTCTTTTCATTTATTGTGAATGATTAATAATGTTTTACAAAGATTTAAACTCTAAAACTTTAAAACATTAAACAGGGTCATCAAAGCCATTCTCCAATATGCTTGATTCCCATAGCTGCAGTGTGCGAGTTGTGCTTCGCCTGCGGCAGAGGTTTAGTTAATGGATCTGATATGTTGTCATCAGTTCCAATCTTGTTTATCTCGACTTCTTTTCTTTCAACGAACTCTCGTAGAAGGTGAAATCTACGAAGTACATGCTTGACTCTCTGGTGGTGTCTAGGCTCCTTTGCCTGTGCAATAGCTCCGTTATTATCACAATACAGGGCTATTGGTCCTTTAATGGAGGGGACTACACCAAGTTCACCTATGAACTTCCTTAGCCATATAGCTTCCTTTGCTGCTTCATGTGCAGCAATGTACTCCGCTTCAGTTGTAGAATCCGCAATGGTGCTTTGCTTAGCACTTTTCCAGCTTACTGCTCCTCCGTTGAGGCAGAAGACAAACCCAGACTGTGATCTGAAATCATCTTTGTCGGTTTGGAAACTTGCGTCCGTATAGCCTTTAACAATTAATTCATCATCTCCACCATAGACCAGGAAGTCATCTTTGTGCCTTTTCAGGTACTTCAGAATATTCTTGGCAGCAGTCCAATGCGCCTCTCCTGGGTCTGACTGGTATCTGCTCGTAGCACTGAGTGCGTACGCAACATCCGGGCGTGTACATATCATAGCATACATTATTGAACCAATCAATGATGCATATGGAATCCCATTCATTCGTCTACGCTCATCAAGTGTTTTTGGGCACTGAGTCTTGCTTAGAGTTATTCCATGAGACATGGGTAGGTAGCCTCGCTTGGAGTCTTCCATCTTGAACCTATCAAGCACCTTATTGATATAAGTGCTTTGACTAAGTCCAATCATCCTTTTAGATCTATCTCTGTAAATCTTGATGCCCAATATGTACTGTGCTTCTCCTAGATCTTTCATCGTAAAACATTTCCCAAGCCAAATCTTGACAGAGTTCAACATAGGAATGTCATTTCCGATAAGTAATATGTCGTCGACATATAATACTAGGAAAGCAATTTTGCTCCCACTGACCTTCTTGTATACACAAGATTCGTCTGCGTTCTTGATGAAACCAAAGTCACTGACTGCTTCATCAAAACGTATATTCTGGCTCCTGGATGCCTGCTTCAATCCGTAGATTGACTTCTTTAGCTTGCATACCTTTTTAGCATTCTTTGGATCCTCAAAACCTTCAGGCTGTGTCATAAACACAGTTTCTGTTAAAACGCCGTTTAAGAAAGCAGTTTTGACATCCATCTGCCATATTTCGTAATCGTAATATGCAGCGATTGCTAACATTATTCGAATAGACTTTAGCATTGCAACTGGTGAAAAGGTTTCATCGTAATCCACACCGTGGACTTGCCTGTAACCTTTTGCGACCAATCTAGCTTTGAAAACTTCAAGTTTCCCATCCTTGTCCTTTTTCAGTTTGAAAACCCATTTGCTTCCAATGGCTTGGTAGCCATCTGGCAAATCGACCAAATCCCATACTTGGTTTTCAGACATGGAGTCTAATTCAGATTGCATGGCTTCTTGCCACTGCTTGGAGCTAGGGCTCGTCATAGCTTGCTTGTAAGTCGCAGGTTCATCACTTTCAAGTAATAGAACGTCATAGCTCTCGTTCGTCAAAATACCTAAGTATCTTTCCGGTTGAGATCTATATCTTTGCGATCTACGCGGGGTAACATTTCTAGATTGACCATGATTCTCACCAGATTCTTCTAAAGATCTCTGAGTTTCATCCTGAATGTCATCTTGAGCATTCTCTAGAGTTTGTTGTTCGACTCGAATTTCTTCGAGGTCTACTTTTCTCCCACTTGTCATTTTGGAAATGTGATCCTTCTCCAAAAAGACACCATCTCGAGCAACAAACACTTTGTTCTCAGATGTATTGTAGAAGTAATACCCCTTTGTTTCCTTTGGATAGCCCACAAGGATACATTTGTCAGATTTTGGATGAAGTTTGTCTGAAATTAATCGTTTGACGTACACTTCACATCCCCAAATCTTAAGAAAAGACACATTTGGAGGCTTTCCAAACCATAATTCGTATGGAGTCTTTTCGACAGCTTTAGACGGAGCTCTATTTATAGTGAGTGCAGCTGTATTTAGTGCATGTCCCCAAAATTCTAATGGAAGTTCGGCCTGACCCATGATTGACCTGACCATGTCTAGCAAGGTTCTGTTCCTCCGTTCTGACACACCGTTCCATTGTGGTGTTCCAGGAGGAGTCAATTCTGATAGAATTCCACATTCTTTCAGATGGTCATCAAATTCATAGCTCAGATATTCACCGCCTCTATCAGACCGCAGTGCCTTAATCTTCTTGCCTAATTGATTCTCTACTTCACTCTGAAATTCCTTGAATTTGTCAAAGGATTCAGACTTATGCTTCATTAGGTAGACATAACCATACCTACTGAAGTCATCAGTGAAAGTGATAAAGTAGCTGAAACCACCTCTAGCATTTGTACTCATTGGTCCACATACATCTGTATGGATTAAACCCAATAGTTCATTTGCTCTTTCTCCAACTTTAGAGAAAGGTTGCTTTGTCATTTTGCCAAGTAAACATGATTCGCATTTACCATAATCCTCTAAGTCAAATGGTTCTAGAATTCCTTCCCTTTGAAGTCTTTCTAAGCGTTTCAAGTTTATATGGCCTAATCGACAATGCCACAGATAGGTGAGATCTGAATCATCCTTTTTGGCCTTTTTGGTATTTATGTTATATACTTGTTTGTCGTGATCTAATAAATAAAGTCCATTGACTAATCTAGGAGATCCATAAAACATCTCTTTAAAATAAAACGAACAACTATTGTCTTTTATTAAAAAGGAAAATCCCTTAGCATCTAAGCAAGAAACTGAAATGATGTTTTTAGTAAGACTTGGAACATGGAAACATTCTTCCAGTTCCAAAACTAGCCCGGAGGGCAACGACAAATAGTAAGTTCCTACAGCTAATGCAGCAATCCGTGCTCCATTTCCCACTCGTAGGTCGACTTCACCCTTGCTTAACTTTCTACTTCTTCTTAGTCCCTGTGGATTGGAACATAAGTGTGAGCCACAACCTGTATCTAATACCCAAGAAGTTGAATTAGCAAGTATACAGTCTATAACGAAAATACCTGAAGATGGAACGACTGTTCCGTTCTTCTGATCTTCCTTTAGCTTTGGACATTCTCTTTTGTAATGGCCTATTCCATCACAATAAAGACAGCCTGATGTGGACTTGTCCTGCTTTGATTTAGCATTGCCCTTGGACTTTCCACCTTTCTTGAATGGCCTCTTTCTAGCCTTGAGTAAATCTTTGGCTTCACAGTCCAGTACTATTTCAGCCTTTCTGACAAGGTGAATAAATTCTGCAACTGTTTCTTCTCTTGGTTCACTTAGGTATAGTTGCTTGAAGCGACCAAACCCACTGTGTAGTGAATTGAGCAAGACAGAGACTGCCATCCTTTCGCTTATTGGTGTTCCTAGTAGACTTAGGCGATCAAAATATGAACACATAAGATCCACATGGAACCTCAGTGGGACGCCTACCCTCTGTTTAGTGCGAAGGAGCTGAACATGTGTTTCTTGGACCTCCATCCTATAACACCTGTTGGGAGAACTAACCTTTAGACCAGACATTGATTCAATCAACTCATGGACGTTCAGGTCCCTGTCCTCCGTACTTCCACGACAGATATCCCTCAGATTCTTGATGAGCGTAAAAGGTTCATAGGCTACAAACCTTTTAGCCCAATCATCAGGGATATTGTTCAGCATGAGACTCATAACCTTTTTGAGATCCGCATCCCAGGCGTAAAATCTCTCAGGGGTCATGTCTCTGGCATAGTAGCTTGGCATGGGATGTGACAGTACATACTCAAGTCCATTGAGTTTGACTATTTCAACTAGCTTAGCTTCCCATTCAAGAAAATTTGTCAGGTTCAGCTTGACCATAAGCTCAGAACCCATGATGATGTTTTGATTGTTGTTTGCCATATTAATACTACAATTGAAAAGAATAAACAAATAAATAACCATTCACAGTTTCTCTTAATAAACTTAAATTCTAGCATACATGCATAATTCAATGTTTATTAAGCATTTTATTCAAATTATGTGTTCCGGCAGGTGTGAATAAAATGATTCCAAGATCCTAAAATCATTGAAGAACTAAGCACAGTTTGTCGACTTAATCCTAGAACATCTTAGGTAAGCAAAAGCCTTTTGCTAATAGTCTAGAAACTATTCTTGGTTGATAGGTACGTCTAAGAACTTATTAGGTAAACCTATCGATTTTGCCACGACATAAAAGGACTCCTTACTTATATCGTTGAGTTTCACCAAAACTAACATGTACTCACAATTATTTGTGTACCTTGCCCCTTTAGGACCAATAAGTAACACCTCGCTGAGCGAAAACTATTACTAGATTGATGTAAAGGATATCCAAGCAAGTGTATATTTTGGCATGGCACCTTTTAACTCAATTTTTAAGTTTGGAACTTAAGGCTCTTACTATGTTGGTTAGATTTTAAGTGAACTAAAATCCTTAATCATGCAACATAATCAAGCTTTTGATCTCATGCATTTTAAGACATATTTAAAAGCAATAAATAACTTAAAACATGCATAAGATTAAATGTGATCTAGTATGGCCCGACTTCATCTTGAAGCTTTGACTTCAAAGTCCGTCTTGAAAATCTCCGTGGGAGGCACCATTTTCTTCAAATAGGATAAGCTATAACTAATTACAACTATTTGATGGTTCGCAGACCATATTTGAATTGAAAAATAACTTTGGTACTTTAGACCAATTACATTCAAATTAATGGTACGCAGACCATATTTTCTATCCTATTTGGGCCATACTAGTCACTTCATAACCTGCAAAATAGTACATATACAATATATACCATTCACCCATTCATTATCATGAATGGCCCACATAGCTGGTTAGTAAAACACATTATGCATCACGTAAACATTTGCAGCAATTAATCAAGGGCACCAATAATCTACCAATTATTCAGTCCTTATTAATTCTAATCAAGTTGTTTTAACCTTAAGGATTTGTAGACCTAATCAAGAGTTTATGACTAAAAGCGCTCCCACTTAAACCAATAAATTTATATGCTTTACTAATTTTAAACATAAAAATGTATTTCTAGTCCAACCGGAAACAAACAAATTTAATTAAAATTTAAAGCTCATATCAATTTATAATTGAATCCAAAAAGTTTAATTTAATTTCAGTCGTATTTAAATTAATTCATGATTTTAATTTTAGTAAAATAATTAGAATAAATAACATTTATTATAATTACAATATTCAAAATTAAAATCCAAGAAAATAATTTAAATTATTAATTTTAAAATTAATTAAAATTACGTGAACTGAAATTTTCAAATTAAACATTCAAAACGATCTTTAATCGTAACGCAAACACCCTACGCGTTGCACGCCCATGGGCCGCACGCACACAGCCATTGCTGGCCATGTGCGCGCAGCCCATGCGCTCGTCGCATAGCTGCTGCATCCCCATCGCAAGCCTCCGTTCGCATTGGTGCTCGCTGCGCGCGCCAGCGCTCATCGCACGCGAGCTATCGCTCGCAGTGCGCGCGCGACATCGCTCGCTGGGCGCGCGACATCGCTCGCTGGGCGCGCGACATCGCTCGCTGGGCGGGCGACATCGCTCGCTGTGCGCGCGAGCAATGCTGGGCGCAGCGCTCGTGGCACGCGAGCTTGCGCTCGCTGCGCGCGAGGCTGCGCGCTCTTGTGCGAGGCAGCGCGCGTTATGGCGCAGCTCGCTTGCTGCCCACACGCGACTGCCTTGGCTCGCCCTTCGCCCATGCCCATTCGTCCATTGCTCGTGGCACACGACACAAGGCAGGGCTGCTGCCTTGTGCTCGTGCACTACGCCCTTGCTCATTGCATTCGTGCCGCACGGGCGACGAGCTCCCTTGCTCGTCGTCGCATGCCCGCATTATACAACACCCCTTAAGGGTAACACGAAGCGTCCATTGTTTCGTGCGTGCAAGTTTTATGAACGAATCGCATAAAATTTAAAATTTATATTTAAAATTAATGACAAATTAATAAATAATATTAATTTCATAATTTTAGGGCGAAAAATCGAAAATTTATTATCCAATTGATTTCCGATTGTTATGGATTCAAGTCTAGGTCATAAAAATTTAAAATTTATCATAAATTTACAATTTTTATGGTGGTTTTTAATCATAGGTTTCTAATTAAATTACAATTAATTATGAAAATCAAATTAATTCTAAATTATTCTAATTTTCAACAAATTAATCATAATTACAAATTAGATTGCATAATTAACAAGACTAGGCATTCAAACTTGTTAAACATATGCAGTAGGTCAATCAAAAATTCAAGATTTATCAACAAGAATCGCAAATATTTAATTTAACATCTTAAATTTACGAAATTTTGCATTCGAAAAACTAAAACCTTCGAAAAGTCATAGTTAGGCTTCGAATTTGAGAATTCTGGGTTCGGCAGAAAAATACTTTTTTTGTCAAAATTTTAGAATGCCTTTTACATGCTGAATTGACACAAAAATCACTCAATTCGGATGAGTAACGAAGAAACTGCCGAAAAACTGCGTACGTATAATTAAATAAACGCAATTTGCAATTAATTAACAATTACGAAAATTAATCACCCCTTTTAATTCTTGCAAATTTGTAATATTTAACCATGTTCATGCAATTTAGATTATGAAAATAATAAGGGGCTCGAGATACCACTGTTAGGTTATGATACATATGACATTACATAGATCATGCGGAAACAACCATTAACACAGGACAACATATTATTTACACATAATCATATAGCATAATTTAGATGCATACTCTTTGTTGCGTGCCCTCCCTAGCTGCGCCCGAACCGAACAAGAACAAGTCTTTAGGACTCCAAGTGTCGTCCCTCCGTAGATAGTCCACAGCACGTCCGGATCCGCCTTAAGATTGACCAACTAGAATCGCCCTTAAGGTACTAGAAAATTTCGGCACTTTTATGAGCAAGATGTGTGTTTTAATTTTCTCTCAAAAACTCACTTTTGAATACTTTTAAACTTGTTATAAATTGTGAGCCCTAGCCTCATATTTATAGGGATATGGAAAGGGAATCGAAATCCTATTCAGATACAAATTAATTAAACCTAGAATCCTACAAGAACTCTAATTTTAATTAATTTATCAAATAGAATTAGGAATTTAATCATTAACCGAACTCTGCATGTTTTAGGAAACGTGCACGAACACAAACACTTGCACACACACGCACGGCAGCCACGATGGGCCCCCATGCGTGCGCGCGAGCAGCAGCCCACGCAGCGCCCGCGTGCGCTGCGCGTGCTGTGCGCGCTGTGCGCGCTGCGCAGCCTGCTGGGCCTGGCCTTGCGCTGGGCCTGGCGTGGCTGTTTGTGCGGCGCGCTTGGCTTGCTGGGCGATGGCCTGGCTTCGTGCTGGGCCTCGTCCGGCAGGCCTCGTCCGATGCTTATTCGTACGATGCGCTTCCGATTAAATTTTCCAATTCCGGAATTCATTTCCGATACGAACAATATTTAATATTTCCGATTCCGGAATTAATTTCCGTTTCGAACAAATATTTAATATTTCCGTTTCCAGAATTATTTTCCGATTCCGGTAATATTTCCGATTCTGACAATATTTCCGTTTCCGGCAATATTTCCGATTCTGGCAATATTTCCATTTCCGATAATATTTTCCGATACGTACCATGTTTCCGTTTCTGGCAACATCTACGACTTGGATAATATTTATATTTCCGATACGATCCATATTTCCGTTTCCTGCAATATCATCGTTTCCGGAGTATTCATTTCTTGCCTGTGACGATCTTAGCTCCCACTGAAACCAAGATCCGTCGGTTCCGAATATTCATAGATGGAGTATTTAATGCCATTAAATACTTGATCCGTTTACGTACTATTTGTGTGACCCTACGGGTTCAGTCAAGAGTAAGCTGTGGATTAATATCATTAATTCCACTTGAACTGAAGCGGCCTCTAGCTAGGCATTCAGCTCACTTGATCTCACTGAATTATTAACTTGTTAATTAATACTGAACCGCATTTATTAGACTTAACATAGAATGCATACTTGGACCAAGGGCATTATTTCCTTCATACTCATCGTACTAGGTGTCGACATGGCAGTGGGTCTAGTACTGTTTTTGTGGACCCACCTAATTCTGGGGATGGTATTATTCGTTTTATTCTCTACGGTATTCAAAAGCCTCAAGCTCCTACTGCCGAGCTGTCTTCTTCTGATGCGCCTCGAGAACATCATTTTTCTTTTGATGTTGCTCTTCTAGACACTTTATTGTCTAAGCGGTTGCGTACTGTGAAATCCATCCCTCCCAAATGTCGTTTGGGTTTTTCGCGAGTTCTAAAAGGGGCGCTTGATAAGGTGATTTGCAGACCAGATGACATCGCTTGTTGGGTTCAGTTGCTCGTGTTGCCTCTTTGTGTGCTCTCGACTTTTTCTCCGCGAAGTAATCGTGAGTGTTCCTCTGGTGTTAGGTGGCGACGACAGGAAGAGAGTATCCCTCTGCTATTCGTTCTTGGGGTGAGCCTGGTGGTTTTGAGCAACTTGTCATCGACACATTGGCTAGCGTATCTCCATTGGATGTTGACGAAGACCAGGATTTGGCGGAGCGTAATATTAAGCAATGCAAGAGAAAGATTTCTGACGGTCACTACACTGCTGCTGTTAGAGTTCTTTCGTCCTCAGGTCTTGCCCCTTACAGTGATGCTACTCTGGCAGATTTGCAAGCAAAGCACCATTCCTTTCCGGTACCTACCTTACCGGATATCCCTGTTGATCATCACCTTACTGCTACCTCCACTGTTGTGTTGGAGCAGATTAGGGGCTTTCCGCGGGGTACTTCGTGCGGTAGAGATGGCTTGCGTGCTCAACACCTTTTGGATTGCTTGGGTGGTGCTGCTGTAGCTGTCTCTGATGAGTTGGTGGATGCTATTACTCAGGTAGTTAATCTTTTTCTTGCTGGAAAGTGTCCTGGTGAGCTTGGAGGATATATTGCTAGTGCTCCTCTTACGCCACTTGTTAAGCCTGGTGGTGGTATTCGGCCTATTGCTGTGGGCACTATTTGGAGGCGCCTTGTTTCTAAGGTCGGGGCTGCTTTGATTGGTCCGCGTTTAGGAAACTACTTCGGAGGGCTTCAGTTTGGAGTTGGGATTCCAGCAGGTGGTGAGGTTATTCTCCATGCTGTCAATCGTTTGGTTGAGGCTCGTGGGGCTGATGTTGGCCTCTCTATGTTATTGGTGGATTTTCGGAATGCGTTCAATTTAGTTGATCGATCGGCTTTGTTGCGTGAGGTTCGGCTACATTGTCCTGCTCTTTCGCGTTGGGTTGAATTCTGCTACTCTTCTCCAGCGCGGCTGTATTATGGGGAGCATACCTTGTGGTCTTGTCAAGGTGTGCAGCAAGGGGATCCTCTCGGCCCTTTGCTTTTCTCTCTGGTTCTACATCCACTGGTGTGTCGAATCAGAGACTCTTTCGATCTATCTTTTCAGGCTTGGTACTTGGACGATGGCACTATCGTTGGTGACACTTTGGTGGTTGGAAAGGTCTTGGAGTTGATTTTGGAGGAGGGTCCTCATTTAGGTCTCCATGTTAATGTTGAGAAGACAGAGGTGTTCTGGCCTTCGGAGGATTCACGCAGTCGTCTAGAGGGTGTCTTTCCTTCGGATATTGCTCGTCCTGCGCTTGGTGTTAAGTTGCTTGGTGGTCCAGTCAGTTCGGATTCCTCTTTTTGTAAGGAGTTGGTTTCGCAGCGTGTGTCGAAGACTGTTGTGTTGATGGATGCTGTAGCTAAGCTTAATGATCCCCAGTGTGAGTTGTTGCTTCTTCGTGCGTGTACTGGAGTCTCTAAACTCTACTTTGCTATGCGCACTTGTCCGCCTCATCTTTTCGAAGCGGCCCAATTATCCTTTGATGTGGCTCTTCGGGCTTCTTTAGAGCGTATCGTGACTGCTTCGGGACCTGGGTTCGGTGACTGGCAATGGCGTCTTGCCACCTTGCCTTATTCTTATGGAGGATTGGGTGTTTATTCAGCTGGTGATGTTCGGCATTATGCTTTTCTTGCATCCCGTTTGCAGTCTTCTGGTTTGCAGGATTCGCTTCTTCGGCTTTCAGGTGTTGATGGTCGGGGACCGGCCTTCGATGATGCTCTTGGTCTTTTCAATAGGACCGTGGATACCGACCTTATGAGTAGCCCTAGTGAGATCGCTGCCCCCACACTCATGAAGAAATTGGCAGACATATATTTCACGAAGGTTACTGCTGATGCGGTATCCGCTTACTCCTTATCTTCACGTCATGTTGCCTTATGGAAATCCCAGCAGGGGGATCACTCCTCAGCTTGGTTGCGGGCAGTCCCCATCTCAGGTTTAGGCCAGACTATGAACGGTAAGACTTATCGTTCGGTTCTTTGCTATCGGTTGGGTATTCCGTTGTTCTCTGATTCGACGCCGTGTTCTGCTTGCTCTCGGGTTTTTGATGGGGACATTTATGGGGATCATGCCGTGTCTTGTGCTGGGATTGTGGGTATCAAACATCGACATAATGTTGTTCGTGATACCCTTTTGGATATTTGCTATCGGTCGGGGATTTCTGCTCGCAAGGAGGTTGATGTTGGGCTGACTAGTGAGGGTGATGGAGCTCTTCGTCCTGCAGATATATTGCTTTATTCATGGGATGGCGGTCTAGATGTGTGTGTTGACTTGACTGGGTCTTCCCCTATGACGCAATCGGGGTTGTCAGGCTTCGTTCCGGGTCGGGTTGTGGCGGTTGCAGCGCAGCGGAAGCTGGATAAGTATGCGGCACGTTGTAGGGCTTTGGGTTACGGTTTCTTTCCTTTTTCCTTCTCTTCTTTTGGGGAATTAGAGAAAGGGGCTGTTTCTTTGCTGAAGCGGGTCCAGACGTACTCCAGGGCTCAAGACATTGGGGCACGGGCAGCTGCCCACATTTTCAGCAGGATCGGGTTCGCCATCGCTAGAGGAGTGGGGGCCCAGATTGTATCTCGGCTCCCCTCCAACTTCTTGTAGTTTACTTGATCTTTGTAGCTTGTTAAGCTTGTAACGTTTTGATGTTTTCTCATAATAATAATAATAATAATAATAATAATAATAATAATAATGACTATATATCATGATAATACCGATTACAAAGGATCACCAATTCACCCAGGAGCTGCACAAAATACTACAGAGGATGTCTTTTTTGACGCAGCAAAAGGAAATATATCATCACGAGGGTATTAGCACCGAATCATAGAAAGAGTATCTTACAAAATAGCCTATAATAGCTGTTGGGTCAATACAAAAACCAATAATGACACCAAAGCTGAGGTTAGAATTAGGCCTATAGAGTTCTAGACAAAATACTACCAAAAGAGGAGAAGTTAATTAGTGCAATTAGCGTTGAGATCGAAATATGTACTTCATCCTGAAGAAAACAAACTTGGCAAGGCTAAGCATCATCATGCAGAACCAACTCTTTCTCATAGTCTTCAGTCTTCACGCACGTTAGGTGGAGGCTGGAAATGATACAGAGGATGTTAAGTTTTGAACAACCTAGTACAATTTCTTGTGAGATCAAAAGAAACCCTCCTTTTCTTCTTACAGTTCTTTTCTTCAAATTCTTCATCATCAATGGGAGCAGCAAGGTTCAATCGAGCAGCAAGATTCTCGTTGGCTCTACATAAACTTCCAATTACAGACATAACTTCCGAGTAAATATTGTTTTTCTTCTCATGCTGTAATCACAATTGCAATCACAAAACTTTCATTATCAGCAAGTCCATACATCAGTATTCAGAAAGTCTTAAACCTGTTTTGAAGCTTGAATTTGAGGAAATTTTCAGAAACAAAGAATCAGTAAGTATCATATCTTATGTACGAAGGCCAATCATTTGATTTTAGCATTAAAGCAATTGCACATTTTTTTGACAATCAAAAACTTCCAACACTCATCAATTACTGTAGAAAATAGTGTCACATGGTAATGGTATGTGTACTATGTGAGCTGTATGGTTGTGTATGGCAGCCTTCTATTGGTTGTCTTGTAGTATGTGCTGTCCTTTTTGTATTGGTTTGCTTTCCTAGGTTAGAATCTTCCTAGGGAATGTAGTTAGCCATATATATATATGGGATGTATGAGGAGCGCAGCCGCGAGAGAATGAGCAGCACAAATTTTGTGCCTTGCTAAACAAGAAATGAAAACAGCAATCTTGCTGAAACATCTTTGATCTTATTTTCTTCATGGTATCAGAGCAGGAAACGCTCTAAACTCAAACAAAATTGTATTTTCTTTTGAAAGTTTCAATCTTTAAGGAAGCAAGATGCCAGATGATGGAGATAGTAGTGGAAATCAAAATGGGAATGCATATGCAGATCCTTATTATTTAGCCAACTCAGACCATAGCAGTTCTAACCAGCAGCTTGGAATCATCATTTTTAATGGTGAAAATTATCTCAACTGGACCAGGAGCATTAGGATGGCACTTGGCTCAAGGAACAAGCTTGGATATATTGATGGAAAGATCAAGAAGCCAAATCAGGGGCATGCAGATTTTGGTAAATGGTACAGAAATGATAATGCTGTGAGAGGATGGATTTTGGCTTCAATGACAACAAACCTTGCAGAGAGTCTCATATACCTTGAAACTTCCAAGGATTTGTGGGACGAAGTCAAGGAAAGGTATGGTCAAACAAATGCCCCCCTCTTGTATCAGCTGAAGAAAGAGTTGAGTGATTTGAAGCAAGAAAATCAGGCTGTTGGGAATTTTTACTGCAAGCTGAAGAATTTATGGGATCATATATCTTCTATTGAAGGTATGCCTGAGTGCACATGTGGAGCAATGAGTAACTGCACTTGTAACATGATGAAAAAATTGGCAGATGCAGAATCTCTGAACAAACTGATACAGTTTCTAATGGCTCTCAATGAGGGTTTTGAGAACATCAGGGGAACCACTCTATCATTAATACTTCAACTAGTCCCTATGAGGTCTTGGCCAAATAATACAAATTACAAACAGAGTTGGGGGAATTTGAAAGCATATTGTACAGAGGCTCTCGGTCTTTACCACTAGACATCATTGATAAAAGGTACTCCGTACGTACCTCAAATAGTGAAGGATGTTAGAGCACTCCCAATGGTGAGGAAAACCAAAAATCTCACGAGAATTTACTACACTATTTGGTGAGATAAAAAAAAATCATGAGTGTGTAGATAAATCTCACGAGAAAACTCACGAGGAAACAGTGTAAAAATATGAGTGTGAGATTTCGGTGAGGAAGCTGCGTGGGATTGGTAGTGGGCCCCCACTTGCTTTATCTTTTTTTTTTGTCAATATTGTTGGCAGTTGTACGTAACTCAAAAAAAAAAAAAAAAAAAAGTTAATTTACTGTTCACGCTGACTGTGCGCGTGGTGGCTGCGAATCACACGCTGCCACGTGTCACTGTCAGCCAATAGAAAAAAAGAACTGTTTTTTGTAACGATTATATTTTGTAACGGCTATTTTAGCCAAAAATAATTTATAAAAAAAAAAAAAAAAATCACCAACGGCCATAAAATTTTTTTCTCTATAAATAGAGACCAAATTTGCTATATTTCTACACACTTTCAAAATCACTTATTTCTCTCTAAATTCATTAAAATCATTTTCCTCATGAATGGGATGCAAATTTGTGAAAAATTTAAATAATTAAGTGTTAATAAATATTTAAATAATTAACATAAATGAATGAACATTAAAATAAATACATAATAGATGAAGTATATTGGAGAAATAAAATGTGGTGGGGTATAGTGAATAGTAGAAGATAGAGTGGTGAGGAAATTTTTTTTTCCTCATGAATGGGATGCAAATTTGTGAAAAAAAAATCTTGTGAGAAAAATGATGTGGAGGAGTAAGAAAATGGTAGAGAAAAAGTGGTGAGATTTTATTTTTTACTCATTAATGGGAGTGCTCTAATATCATATGTGGAGTACTTCTTCTGTCCCTAAAAAAATAGCCCGTATTACTTTTTTGGTATCCTTTTAAATTTGTCTCATACCTTAAATGGTAACTTTTCCACTTGCCCCCTCTCCATCTCTCGCCTCATGAGTCCACTCTAACAACTCATGTGTAAAATTTACCTATCACATTATAAGTAAAATTTGTCAAAAACGGAGTACCACCTTGAAACCTTTTGTCACAACTCAAACTTACATTTTTGTTAATTACAACCCAAAAATTAATTCCGCATTCGGGCCTAATTCCGCGAAAAGTGATGTCATAAATCTAGGGCTTGTTTGGTTGACATGGAAAGTTAATTCCTATAAGAAGTTGTAATTCAAGGGAAATTAGATCCCTTGTTAAATTCATGGGAATTTCTCTAAGTTGTTTGATTGAAATTCCCATGAAATTTGATTGACCAAGGGAGCTAGGTAATTTATTTTCCATGTTTTGTAGGAATTCAAAATTCCCATGAATTCCAACTTCCTCCATTTTTACCTTTTTATGTCAACCAAACAACTAGCAAATCTATAAATTCCCATGGATTCCCACTTCCCCAATTTTATCTCAATTAAATGATTTCACCCTAAAACTTTTTCCATTTCACTTCTCCCTCAATTACTCCATCTGTACTTCAAATTACTGGAACAAAACATAACATTAATATTCGTCACCGGTGAACACCCGTCCCTCCGCCGCCTACGGCTGACACCCACTGTCTCCTCGCCGCCTACGGTGAAACTCATCGCAGCCTTCATCTCTGCAAAATTAAGATTAGTATTTCATCTCTACCCTCTTTCTATCTCCAAATTGCCTTTTTTAAAACTGAAAATATTAGTTCGAATAATGTTAAGATGACATTTTAACATCCAGAAAGAAGAAAGCAACTTTTGACCCCAAAAATAATCTTAATTTTGACATGCATTTTAATTATATTTTTTTTTAAAAAATTCCTATGCTATGTGAGATTCTGGGTTTGAAGGTAAAGACAGAAAATTAAGTTCCTTTCCTGCTGAAAATATTAGTTTCATACGGAGTATATATTTACTTGTTTTACTTCTTTGCTAATTAAGTTCCAATAATTCTAATTATTCTATTCATTCAATACAGAACACTTAATTACCCCAAAAATACAAACAGAACATAAAATTCGTACCTTTTGGCTTTTGGGTTACCATCCTTTGTCGAAGCAATGAAGCTCCGTCGTTGGTTTAAGCTCGGTTCATGGTCGATTGAGAATTGCGCACAGAGTTGAGAAGAGGAATTACGCAGAGGAGAAAGAAACCATCAATTTTCCCATGTGGTGGAAGAACTCAGAAGGGTGAACTCGATGAACAGAGAAGAGAGGAAAAAAAAGTTTAGTTTGAATTTTAAATTTTACACATTAACCCATGGTTGCAAAAGTTCATTTTTACCTGTCAAACCGATGTCAACCAGTTCCGTTATATATATTTTTTTTTTAAAAAAGTAGGGGTTCGTTTGTTTTTTTCTTTTTTTCTTTTCGGGGTTCTGCCTTTTTTTTGTTGTCAATTTTCAAAATCAACATGATTATTATAAATAATATTACTTTGTAGTTCATTGTTCAATATAAATCAGAGCGATTTCTTTCAATATTGCTTAAAGAACGTTAAATTTCCAAAATATGTCACTTTATAACTTATTTCCCACCATACCTTCCACGTCAGCAAGAAAATCGGTCTTATTTTTTCTTAAATAATCAGCACAAAATCGCCAACTGAAAGAGCGGTTAATGTGAGTTAACCGCTATCTCAATTGGCCGTTTATGCTTAAATGAACCGTTCACTAAATTATGCTAAGTGATTATGTGCATTTAATTTGGATTATGGCATTTATGGCTTATTCCGCATAATATTAGATTGTTCATAACCTAACACATATACCGACCGACAGACTTTAGTTGATAGATTTTAAGTTTTTCTTTCCTTCTAAATTCCTCCAATTTTAGAAGGAAAGGAAAGTGAAACCTTTATAAAGGAAAAATTCTTGCGTGGACCTGGTCCACAATAAAATTGTGTGGACCTAAGTCCCACACGTGCAACTGTGCATATATGAATCCCGGGGCCCTTTTATATTCTTTCGCCAATTCGCTATTTCCATCTTTCTCCTTGCCTTCTCTATTTTCATGCCTCTCGTCACTCTCTTCTTACTTTCTCTATCTATCCTGTAGGTTGTAGATGGAAATCTCATTGCTAATTCAAGGTAGATTTTTGAGAAATTCGACATTGATCTTAAACCCTAATCTCCGATTCTTCGCTCATCAGGTATAATATCTCTCATCTTTTCTCGAATCATTCTTGATTTGATTCATAGTTTGTTCTTCAATTTTCATGGTTTCTTCAATTAAATTCATATTTTTTGGATTCTTGGATTTAATTTGTGCATGAACTACTTTATATATTAGAATTCCATTTTATGATTGATTTATTTTGAATTTAGTTGTTAAAAAGTTAAATGAAATTCAATCTAAATCGAGTTTCAAATTTGTTGTTTCTTTGCCTTTATGACAATACCTTAGATAGTAGTCTTTGAGTAATTACAGATTACATTTATTTCCTATTATCACCAACAAAGGTGACTATGAGCTTATGAGAGTCACTGTTACTAATAACCTGATTAATTTTACATTTTGGCTTGTGATTGTTTGTTATTGTTGACTTGTTGTTGTATACACTCAGAATAACCTGATTATTGTCATTTTATTGTATTTAAGAAATTCAAGAGTTCAAAGTTTTCCTTCAACTCTGTTTATTGGTTATCTACCTTGTTTCAATGGTTGTTGGTGAAAATGCCTTTAATATTGTAAGCCTATTAGCTCAATTGGTCGAGCACTGTGTACTTTCGTTGGCACAGAGGATGTAGGTTCAAGTCCTACATAGGCTAACCTATAGTGATCCATTTTAAAATATAGTGACCTTTCTTTTACATACTCTCGAATATATAGACCCTATTTAAATATACGAATATGTCATTATTCAAAATTCTAAAATAGAGTTTAGGAAAGTGAGGTTAAAATTAGCAGTGTGGTATTTGAGACCATCATGTTTAGCATCAGCTGCAAGGTAACAACAACATGAAACACTACACCTGTCGCTGCATTTTCTGGCAAACTTTGCCAAAATAAACTTAATCAGTTGCAAGGTAAATAACCAACATCAGCTCCAAGCAGTCATGGTGGCTATCAGAATACTGCTGCTTCATCTGGTGGGCTATGCCGAAGTTAACTTAATATTGTCTCTCACTGATCCTGGATCGAGATGGTACAATAAACTGCAACCTCTTTCTTCCCCTTCTAATTCCCCTTTTTCTTAGTATCTTCTTTTGTATTGCAGATGAACTCCCGTTGGAATTTTATAAGGCGACAGAAACTTGAGTGCCAGGCAGAGACAACTGATTCTAAGTCCCAAGTTGCTTTCCGATGAAGTTCAGAGGTTGATTCCCCTTTTGCTAAATGGTTTATGAGACCACGTACTTGATGTACAATTAGATT
Organism: Spinacia oleracea; assembly: GCF_020520425.1. Classification (NCBI taxonomy): domain Eukaryota; kingdom Viridiplantae; phylum Streptophyta; class Magnoliopsida; order Caryophyllales; family Amaranthaceae; genus Spinacia; species Spinacia oleracea. The sequence goes on from NC_079487.1 coordinate 104,643,078, forward strand.
CTGAACTTCATGGAACTAGTTCATTGATCTCCACATGTACATCATCCTGCATTCATCATAGAGAAATTGTATAAGCAAGTCATTGGGGCTACAATTTCAAAGAAGTTATCTCTTAAAGCGAAACTGATTACATCAAAGATCCCCTTACAATGTATAGAATGCAAAAACACCTACTGAGACAAAAGTGCAATAAGGATAATATTGAGACGCTGTAAGGATTTGAGTTCAGAAACATACTTCGGAATTTTGACATATAGTAACTCATATTTAAAAAATAGTTACTATTGTTATAGTTACCGAGTTTTCACCCATAGTGGCCCAACCCCTAACTATTGTTATATTTACCTTTATTTTATATATAGTGACCCCCTTACAATGCATTGAATGCAAAAACACCTACTGAGACAAAAGTGCAATAAGGTTAATATTGAGTCGCTGTAAGGATTTGAGTTCAGAAACATACTTCAGAATTTTGACATATAGTAACTCCTATTTAAAAAACAGTCACTATTTTTATAGTTGCCGAGTTTTCACACATAGTGGCCCAACCCCTAATTATTGTTATATTGCCTTTATTTTATATATAGTGACCCCTATTTACATGAGTTATCCATTAATTAGCCTTCAAAGTTAACTTTCTAACATATTGTTATCTTTACATAGCCTATGTAGGATTCGAACCTACATCATAGTGCACTTGCACTTGGCTCTACCAATTAAGATAATAGGCTTTACGAAAACGCAACAGACAATACAGCCTTCTATTAAACTGATACTAAACAGAGCCAAAATCAGACTGCACAACAAACTTGCTTAAACAGACTGCACAACCTCAAACTGTACAACAACCTTCTATGGTCGACTATGTGTCTTTGTTCAGGAAAAAAAAACTTCACCTTCACTATGAAGTTCAAACCAACAAGATGCAATCAAGATTTAGAGCTAGGACAAACTATTGCACTAATTTTAGGGATCGAAACCAGTTAACATCAGTACACTACATGAACAAATTCAACAAGGCACAACAGCTCAACAGATCAAAACTATCGCTGCTTAGCACCTTAACAACCAAGCTGACCACAAAACTGCACAAAAAATAACCCGAATGATACTACACAGAAGTTGATCATGTAGTAAGCAGCATAAAACCTGCATCAGGTCAATCCAAGTAGTGACCCCTTTAAATGTATAGTGACGAACTTTTTACATATAGTCACCCCTTCATCCATCTCCAATCATCCTTCTAAAATTGATTTCCTAACAAGGGGTTAGCTCATAGGAGTCATGATATTGATCTATTAAGAATTGACTGAAGGAAATAATGCCCTTGGTCCAAGTATGCATATAATATTAAGTCTAATAAATGCGGTTCAGTATTAATTAACAAGTTAATAATTCAGTGAGATCAAGTGAGCTGAATGCCTAGCTAGAGGTCGCTTCAGTTCAAGTGGAATTAATGATATTAATCCACAGCTTACTCTTGAATGAACCCGTAGGGTCACACAAATAGTACGTAAACGGATCAAGTATTTAATGGCATTAAATACTCCATCTATGGATATTCGGAATCGACGGATCTTGGTTTCAGTGGGAGATGAGATCGTCACAAGCAAGAGATGAATACTCCGGAAACGATGATATTGCCGGAAACGGAAATATGGATCGTATCGGAAATATAAATATTATCCAAGTCGTAGATGTTGCCGGAAACGGAAACATGGTACGTATCGGAAAATATTGATGGAAATGGAAATATTACCGGAATCGGAAATATTGCCGGAAACGGAAATATTGTCTGAATCGGAAATATTATCGGAATCGGAAAATAATTCCGGAAACGGAAATATTAAATATTTGTTCGAAACGGAAATTAATTCCGGAATCGGGAAATTAATCGGAAGCGTATCGTACGAATTAGCATCGGACGAGGCCTGCCAGACGAAGTCCCAGCACGAAGCCGGGCCATCGCCCAGCAAGCCAGCGCGCCACAACGCACCAGCCAAGGCTGCGCCAGGCCCACCGCAAGGCAGGCCCAGCGTGAAGGAAATAATGCCCTTGGTCCAAGTATGCATTCTATGTTAAGTCTAATAAATGCGGTTCAGTATTAATTAACAAGTTAATAATTCAGTGAGATCAAGTGAGCTGAATGCCTAGCTAGAGGCCGCTTCAGTTCAAGTGGAATTAATGATATTAATCCACAGCTTACTCTTGACTGAACCCGTAGGGTCACACAAATAGTACGTAAACGGATCAAGTATTTAATGGCATTAAATACTCCATCTATGAATATTCGGAACCGACGGATCTTGGTTTCAGTGGGAGCTAAGATCGTCACAGGCAAGAAATGAATACTCCGGAAACGATGATATTGCCGGAAACGGAAATATGGATCGTATCGGAAATATGAATATTATCCAAGTCGTAGATGTTGCCGGAAACGGAAACATGGTACGTATCGGAAAATATTGTTGGAAATGGAAATATTACCAGAATCGGAAATATTGCCGGAAACGGAAATATTGTCAGAATCGGAAATATTACCGGAATCGGAAAATAATTCCGGAAACGGAAATATTAAATATTTGTTCGAAACGGAAATTAATTCCGGAATCGGAATATTAAATATTGTTCGTATCGGAAATAGATTCCGGAAATGGAAATTTAATCGGAAGCGTATCGTACGAATTAGCATCGGACGAGGCCTGCCGGACGAAGGCCCAGCACGAAGCCAGGCCATCGCCCAGCAAGCACGCACGCCACAGCCCAGCGCGCACAAGGCCGCGCATGCGTGGGCCGCGCTGCGTGGGCTGCTGCTCGCATGCGTGGGCAGCCCTTGTGGCTGCCGTGTGTGTGTGAGTTTGAGCTCATGCGAGATTCCTGAATCTGCAAGAGTCAGTGTATGATTAAATGTCTATTCCTATTGGATAAATTGATTAAGTAGAATTCATGTAGAATTCTAATTCCAATTAATTCGCATCCTACTAGGATTACGATTCCTTTTCCATAACTCTATAAATAAAGGCCTAGGGGTCATAATTTATATACAAGTTTCAAAGTATTCAAAAGTGAGTTTTTTGAGAGAAAATTAAAACCCATCTTGCCCCAAAAGTGCCGAATTTTCTGAGTACCTTAAGGGCGATTCTAGTTGGTCAATCTTAAGGCGGATCCGGACGTGCTGTGGACTTTCTACGGAGGGACGACACTTGGAGTCCTAAAAGACTTGTTCTTGTTCGGTTCGGGCGCAGCTAGGGAAGGCACGCAACAAAGAGTATGCATCTAAACTATGCTAAATGATTATGTGTAAATAATATGTTTCCTGGGTTAATGGTTGTTTCCGCATGATTTATGTAAATGTCATATGTATCATAACCTAAAAGTGGTATCACGAGCCCCTTATTATTTTCATAATCTAAATTGCATGAACATGGTTAAATATTACAAATTTGCAAGAATTAAAAGGGGTGATTAATTTTCGTAATTGTTAATTAATTGCAAATTGCGTTTATTTAATTATATGTACGCAGTTTTTCGGCAGTTTCTTCATTACTCATCCGAATTGAGTGATTTTTGTGTCAATTCCGCATGTAAAAGGCATTCTAAAATTTTGACAAAAATAGTATTTTTCTGCCGAACCCAGAATTCTCAAATTCGAAGCCTAACTATGACTTTTCGAAGGTTTTAGTTTTTCGGATGCAAAATTTCGTAAATTTAAGATGTTAAATTAAATATTTGCGATTCTTGTTGATAAATCTTGAATTTTTGATTGACCTACTGCATATGTTTAACAAGTTTGAATGCCTAGTCTTGTTAATTATGCAATCTAATTTGTAATTATGATTAATTTGTTGAAAATTAGAATAATTTAGAATTAATTTGATTTTCATAATTAATTGTAATTTAATTAGAAACCTATGATTAAAAACCACCATAAAAATTGTAAATTTACGATAAATTTTAAATTTTTATGACCTAGACTTGAATCCATATCAATCGGAAATCAATTGGATAATAAATTTTCGATTTTTTCGCCCTAAAATTATGAAATTAATATTATTTATTAATTTGTCATTAATTTTAAATATAAATTTTAAATTTTTATGCGATTCGTTCAAATAACTTGCACGCACGAAGCAATGGACGCTTCGTGTTACCCTTAAGGGGTGTTGTATAATGCGGGCATGCGACGACGAGCAAGGGAGCTCGTCGCCCGTGCGGCACGAATGCAATGAGCAAGGGCGTAGTGCACGAGCGCAAGGCAGCAGCCCTGCCTTGTGTCGTGTGCCACGAGCAATGAACGGATGGGCATGGGCGAGGGGCGAGCCAAGGCAGTCGCGTGTGGGCAGCAAGCGAGCTGCGCCACAGCGCGCGCTGCCTCGCACAACAGCGCGCAACCTCGTGCGCAGCGAGCGCAAGCTCGCGTGCCACGAGCGCTGCGCACAGCATCACTCGCGCGCACAGCGCGCGACGTCGCCCGCCCAGCGAGCGATGTCGCGCACCAGCGAGCGATGGCTCGCGCGCGCGCAGCGAGCGATCTCGCGCGCCAGCGAGCGATGGCTCGCGCGCACCAGCGAGCGATGCAGCGCCCCAGCGAGCGATGGCTCGCGCGCACCAGCGAGCGATCTCGCGCACCAGCGAGCGCGGTAACGCGCGCGCGCTGCGAGCGATAGCTCGCGTGCGGTGGGCGCTGTGCGGAGGCTTGCGTATGGGACAGCAGCAGCTATGCAACGAGCGCATGGGCTGCGCGCACATGGCCAGCAATGGCTGTGTGCGTACAGCCCATGGGCGTGCAACGCATAGGATGTTTGCGTTTCGATTAGATCGTTTTTGAATGTTTAATTTGAAAATTTCAGTTCACGTAATTTTAATTGATTTTAAAATTAATAATTTGAATTAATTTCTTGGATTTTAATTTTGAATATTATAATTATAATAAATGGCATTTATTCTAATTATTTTACTAAAATTAAAATCATAAATTAATTTAAATGTGACTGAAATTAAAATTAAATTTTTGGATTCAATTATAAATTTATATGAGCTTTAAATTTTAATTAAATTTGTATGTTTCCGGTTAGACTAGAAATACAATTTTATGTTTAAAATTAGTAAAGCATATGAATTTATTGGTTTGAGTGGGAGTGCTTTTAGTCATAAACTCTTGATTAGGTCTACAAATCCTTAAGGTTAAAACAACTCGATTAGAATTAATAAGGACTGAATAATTGGTAGATTATTGGTGACCTTGATTAATTGCTGCAAATGTTTACGTGATGCATAATGTGTTTTAACTAACCAGCTATGTGGGCCATTCATGATAATGAATGGGTGAATGGTATATATTGTATATGTACTGTTTTGCAGGTTATGAAGTGACTAGTATGGCCCAAATAGGATAGAAAATATGGTCTGCGTACCATTAATTTGAATGTAATTGGTCTAAAGCACCAAAGTTATTTTTCAATTCAAATATGGTCTGCGTACCATCAAATAGTTGTAATTAGTTATAACTTATCCTATTTGAAGAAAATGGTGCCTCCCACGGAGATTTTCAAGACGGACTTTGAAGTCAAAGCTTCAAGATGAAGTCGGGCCATACTAGATCACAAATATCTTATGCATGTTTTAAGTTATTTATTGCTTTAAATATGTCTTAAAATGCATGAGATCAAAAGCTTGATTATGTTGCATGATTAAGGATTTTAGTTCACTTAAAATCTAACCAACATAGTAAGAGCCTTAAGTTCCAAACTTAAAAATTGAGTTAAAAGGTGCCATGCCAAAATATACACTTGCTTGGATATCCTTTACATCAATCTAGTAATAGTTTTCGCTCAGCGAGGTGTTACTTATTGGTCCTAAAGGGGCAAGGTACACAAATAATTGTGAGTACATGTTAGTTTTGGTGAAACTCAACGATATAAGTAAGGAGTCCTTTTATGTCGTGGCAAATTCGATAGGTTTACCTAATAAGTTCTTAGACGTACCTATCAACCAAGAATAGTTTCTAGACTATTAGCAAAAGGCTTTTGCTTACCTAAGATGTTCTAGGATTAAGTCGACAAACTGTGCTTAGTTCTTCAATGATTTTAGGATCTTGGAATCATTTTATTCACACCTGCCGGAACACATAACTTGAATAAAATGCTTAATAAACATTGAATTATGCATGAATGCTAGAATTTAAGTTTATTAAGAGAAACTGTGAATGGTTATTTATTTGTTTATTCTTTTCAATTGTAGTTTTTAATATGGCAAACAACAATCAAAACATCATCATGGGTTCTGAGCTTATGGTCAAGCTGAACCTGACAAATTTTCTTGAATGGGAAGCTAAGCTAGTTGAAATAGTCAAACTCAATGGACTTGAGTATGTACTATCACATCCCATGCCAAGCTACTATGCCAGAGACATGACCCCTGAGAGATTTTACGCCTGGGATGCGGATCTCAAAAAGGTTATGAGTCTCATGCTGAACAATATCCCTGATGATTGGGCTAGAAGGTTTGTAGCCTATGAACCTTTTACGCTCATCAAGAATCTGAGGGATATCTGTCGTGGAAGTACGGAGGACAGGGACCTGAACGTCCATGAGTTGATTGAATCAATGTCTGGGCTAAAGGTTAGTTCTCCCAACAGGTGTTATAGGATGGAGGTCCAAGAAACACATGTTCAGCTCCTTCGCACTAAACAGAGGGTAGGCATCCCACTGAGGTTCCATGTGGATCTTATGTGTTCATATTTTGATCGCCTAAGTCTACTAGGAACACCAATAAGCGAAAGGATGGCAGTCTCTGTCTTGCTCAATTCACTACACAGTGGGTTTGGTCGCTTCAAGCAACAATACCTAAGTGAACCAAGAGAAGAAACAGTTGCAGAATTTATTCACCTTGTCAGAAAGGCTGAAATAGTACTGGACTGTGAAGCCAAAGATTTACTCAAGGCTAGAAAGAGACCATTCAAGAAAGGTGGAAAGTCCAAGGGCAATGCTAAATCAAAGCAGGACAAGTCCACATCAAGCTGTCTTTATTGTGATGGAATAGGCCATTACAAAAGAGAATGTCCAAAGCTAAAGGAAGATCAGAAGAACGGAACAGTCGTTCCATCTTCAGGTATTTTCGTTATAGACTGTATACTTGCTAATTCAACTTCTTGGGTATTAGATACAGGTTGTGGCTCACACTTATGTTCCAATCCACAGGGACTAAGAAGAAGTAGAAAGTTAAGCAAGGGAGAAGTCGACCTACGAGTGGGAAATGGAGCACGGATTGCTGCATTAGCTGTAGGAACTTACTATTTGTCGTTGCCCTCCGGGCTAGTTTTGGAACTGGAAGAATGTTTCCATGTTCCAAGTCTTACCAAAAACATCGTTTCAGTTTCTTGCTTAGATGCTAAGGGATTTTCCTTTATAATAAAAGACAATAGTTGTTCGTTTTATTTTAAAGAGATGTTTTATGGATCTGCTAGATTAGTCAATGGACTTTATTTATTAGATCACGATAAACAAGTATATAACATAAATACCAAAAAGGCCAAAAAGGATGATTCAGATCTCACCTATCTGTGGCATTGTCGATTAGGCCATATAAACTTGAAACGCTTAGAAAGACTTCAAAGGGAAGGAATTCTAGAACCATTTGACTTAGAGGATTATGGTAAATGCGAATCATGTTTACTTGGCAAAATGACAAAGCAACCTTTTTCTAAAGTTGGAGAAAGAGCAAATGAACTATTGGGTTTAATCCATACAGATGTATGTGGACCAATGAGTACAAATGCTAGAGGTGGTTTCAGCTACTTTATCACTTTCACTGATGACTTCAGTAGGTATGGTTATGTCTACCTAATGAAGCATAAGTCTGAATCCTTTGACAAATTCAAGGAATTTCAGAGTGAAGTAGAGAATCAATTAGGCAAGAAGATCAAGGCACTGCGGTCTGATAGAGGCGGTGAATATCTGAGCTATGAATTTGATGACCATCTGAAAGAATGTGGAATTCTATCAGAATTGACTCCTCCTGGAACACCACAATGGAACGGTGTGTCAGAACGGAGGAACAGAACCTTGCTAGACATGGTCAGGTCAATGATGGGTCAGGCCGAACTTCCATTAGAATTTTGGGGACATGCACTAAATACAGCTGCACTCACTATAAATAGAGCTCCGTCTAAAGCTGTCGAAAAGACTCCATACGAATTATGGTTTGGAAAGCCTCCAAATGTGTCTTTTCTTAAGATTTGGGGATGTGAAGTATACGTCAAACGATTAATTTCAGACAAACTTCATCCAAAATCTGACAAATGTATCCTTGTGGGCTATCCAAAGGAAACAAAGGGGTATTACTTCTACAATACATCTGAGAACAAAGTGTTTGTTGCTCGAGATGGTGTCTTTTTGGAGAAAGATCACATTTCCAAAATGACAAGTGGGAGAAAAGTAGACCTCGAAGAAATTCGAGTCGAACAACAAACTCTAGAGAATGCTCAAGATGACATTCAGGATGAAACTCAGAGATCTTTAGAAGAATCTGGTGAGAATCATGGTCAATCTAGAAATGTTACCCCGCGTAGATCGCAAAGATATAGATCTCAACCGGAAAGGTACTTAGGTATTTTGACGAACGAGAGCTATGACGTTCTATTACTTGAAAGTGATGAACCTGCGACTTACAAGCAAGCTATGACGAGCCCTAGCTCCAAGCAGTGGCAAGAAGCCATGCAATCTGAATTAGACTCCATGTCTGAAAACCAAGTATGGGATTTGGTCGATTTGCCAGATGGCTACCAAGCCATTGGAAGCAAATGGGTTTTCAAACTGAAAAAGGACAAGGATGGGAAACTTGAAGTTTTCAAAGCTAGATTGGTTGCGAAAGGTTACAGGCAAGTCCACGGTGTGGATTACGATGAAACCTTTTCACCAGTTGCAATGCTAAAGTCTATTCGAATAATATTAGCAATCGCTGCATATTACGATTACGAAATATGGCAGATGGATGTCAAAACTGCTTTCTTAAACGGCGTTTTAACAGAAACTGTGTTTATGACACAGCCTGAAGGTTTTGAGGATCCAAAGAATGCTAAAAAGGTATGCAAGCTAAAGAAGTCAATCTACGGATTGAAGCAGGCATCCAGGAGCTGGAATATACGTTTTGATGAAGCAGTCAGTGACTTTGGTTTCATCAAGAACGCGGACGAATCTTGTGTATACAAGAAGGTCAGTGGGAGCAAAATTGCTTTCCTAGTATTATATGTCGACGACATATTGCTTATCGGAAATGACATTCCTATGTTGAACTCTGTCAAGATTTGGCTTGGGAAATGTTTTTCGATGAAGGATCTAGGAGAAGCACAGTACATATTGGGCATCAAGATTTACAGAGATAGATCTAAAAAGATGATTGGACTTAGTCAAAGCACTTATATCAATAAGGTGCTTGATAGGTTCAAGATGGCGGACTCCAAGCGAGGCTACCTACCCATGTCTCATGGAATGACTCTAAGCAAGACTCAGTGCCCAAAAACACTTGATGAGCGTAGACGAATGAATGGGATTCCATATGCATCATTGATTGGTTCAATAATGTATGCTATGATATGTACACGCCCGGATGTTGCGTACGCACTCAGTGCTACGAGCAGATACCAGTCAGACCCAGGAGAGGCGCATTGGACTGCTGCCAAGAATATTCTGAAGTAGCTGAAAAGGCACAAAGATGACTTCCTGGTCTATGGTGGAGATGATGAATTAATTGTTAAAGGCTATACGGACGCAAGTTTCCAAACCGACAAAGATGATTTCAGATCACAGTCTGGGTTTGTCTTCTGCCTCAACGGAGGAGCAGTAAGCTGGAAAAGTGCTAAGCAAAGCACCATTGCGGATTCTACAACTGAAGCGGAGTACATTGCTGCACATGAAGCAGCAAAGGAAGCTATATGGCTAAGGAAGTTCATAGGAGAACTTGGTGTAGTCCCCTCCATTAAAGGACCAATAGCCCTGTATTGTGATAATAACGGAGCTATTGCACAGGCAAAAGAGCCTAGACACCACCAGAGAGTCAAGCATGTACTTCGTAGATTTCACCTTCTACGAGAGTTCGTTGAAAGAAAAGAAGTCGAGATAAGCAAAATTGGAACTGATGACAACATATCAGATCCATTAACTAAACCTCTGCCGCAAGCGAAGCACAACTCGCACACTGCAGCTATGGGAATCAAGCATATTGGAGAATGGCTTTGATGTCTCTGTTTAATGTTTTAAAGTTTTAGAGTTTAAATCTTTGTAAAACATTATTGGTTAATCATTCACAATAAATGAAAGGAATTCATTTTTCCATTTAATTTGTGGTTTATTAAATGATGAGTCCCTTCAACTTGACGATATATTCAAGATAGACTGTCAGGACCAGTCCTGTGACTAAGAAATGTCTATCAAGTGAACTTGAATGTCAAAGGTTGAAAATGGTCCCTAGTCGGAGTTTTCTATAAAATTGGACGCATAGAAAACGTTAGACGATTAGAATGCAAGATGACTAGTAGTTCTGTTTCTTGAACTATGTGGACATGGCAATGTCATAATCATTTGCATAGATACTTACTTTGGGAAGACTAGTATCGGACAAGACCTATGAAACTTTACTGTAAGAGATGAAAGTCTGTCATAAGTAAATTTCATTAAATTATTAGACAATAAATCCTCAATACCTGAGTGATTTGAGATTACTTGTTTGAGAACTGGTTGCTTTGACGTTGACCAACCGTCGCACCGTAAAAGGAGGCTATAAAGGCAACGCTCAGGTAATCACCTATCAAACGAAGTCTAATCTCAAGATCGCAAGATTGGGATTGTCCTCCCATAAATCGGGATGAGATGCTTAAAAGTTGTACAAGGCCACTCGGAGAGCTAGAAACTGTGAAATGCATGGCCGTGCTCGGATGAATCATAGGCTATGATTATCTGTTTATTTGATCAGTTGAACTCTGAAACCGAGGAACACCTCTGGACATAATAAGGATGACAACTCTTACCTTATGTTCAAGAGCAAGCATCGAGCGACAAAGGAATTAGGAAATGCACACTTGTCCCTAAGGACAAGTGGGAGACTGAAGGAAATAATGCCCTTGGTCCAAGTATGCATTCTATGTTAAGTCTAATAAATGCGGTTCAGTATTAATTAACAAGTTAATAATTCAGTGAGATCAAGTGAGCTGAATGCCTAGCTAGAGGCCGCTTCAGTTCAAGTGGAATTAATGATATTAATCCACAGCTTACTCTTGACTGAACCCGTAGGGTCACACAAATAGTACGTAAACGGATCAAGTATTTAATGGCATTAAATACTCCATCTATGAATATTCGGAACCGACGGATCTTGGTTTCAGTGGGAGCTAAGATCGTCACAGGCAAGAAATGAATACTCCGGAAACGATGATATTGCCGGAAACGGAAATATGGATCGTATCGGAAATATGAATATTATCCAAGTCGTAGATGTTGCCGGAAACGGAAACATGGTACGTATCGGAAAATATTGTTGGAAATGGAAATATTACCAGAATCGGAAATATTGCCGGAAACGGAAATATTGTCAGAATCGGAAATATTACCGGAATCGGAAAATAATTCCGGAAACGGAAATATTAAATATTTGTTCGAAACGGAAATTAATTCCGGAATCGGAAATATTAAATATTGTTCGTATCGGAAATAGATTCCGGAAATGGAAATTTAATCGGAAGCGTATCGTACGAATTAGCATCGGACGAGGCCTGCCGGACGAAGGCCCAGCACGAAGCCAGGCCATCGCCCAGCAAGCACGCACGCCACAGCCCAGCGCGCACAAGGCCGCGCATGCGTGGGCCGCGCTGCGTGGGCTGCTGCTCGCATGCGTGGGCAGCCCTTGTGGCTGCCGTGTGTGTGTGAGTTTGAGCTCATGCGAGATTCCTGAATCTGCAAGAGTCAGTGTATGATTAAATGTCTATTCCTATTGGATAAATTGATTAAGTAGAATTCATGTAGAATTCTAATTCCAATTAATTCGCATCCTACTAGGATTACGATTCCTTTTCCATAACTCTATAAATAAAGGCCTAGGGGTCATAATTTATATACAAGTTTCAAAGTATTCAAAAGTGAGTTTTTTGAGAGAAAATTAAAACCCATCTTGCCCCAAAAGTGCCGAATTTTCTGAGTACCTTAAGGGCGATTCTAGTTGGTCAATCTTAAGGCGGATCCGGACGTGCTGTGGACTTTCTACGGAGGGACGACACTTGGAGTCCTAAAAGACTTGTTCTTGTTCGGTTCGGGCGCAGCTAGGGAAGGCACGCAACAAAGAGTATGCATCTAAACTATGCTAAATGATTATGTGTAAATAATATGTTTCCTGGGTTAATGGTTGTTTCCGCATGATTTATGTAAATGTCATATGTATCATAACCTAAAACAGCGCGCGCCAAGGCTGCGGCAGCGTGTGGGCCTCGTGGCAATAGGCTGCGAGCTCGGGGGCTGCGCGCGCGCATGGCGCCCCTTGTGGGCTGCTGTGCGTGCGTGTGTGTGTGTGTTTTTGTGCTATACGAATCCTAAAGCTATCATGTTTCGATATATGATTAAATTCCTAATCTTAAAAGGATAAATTAATTAATTAAGAGTTCTATTAGGATTCTAGTTTAATTAATTCGTATCCTAATAGGATTCCAGTTCCTTTTCCATACCTCTATAAATAGGTGCCTAGGGTCATAATTTATAGATACAATTGAAGTATTCTAAAGGTAAGATTTTGAAGAAAAAAATCAGTCATACACTTGCACCATATTAGCCGAAATTCCTAAGCTACCTTAAGGGCGATTCTAGTTGGTCAAGCTTAAGGCGAATCCGGACGTGCTGTGGACTATCTACGGAGGGACGACACTTGGAGTCCTAAAGACTTGTTCTTGTTCGGTTCGGGCGCAGCTAGGGAGGGCACGCAACAAAGTGTCTAAACTATGCTAAATGATTATGTGTAAATAATATGCTTTCCTGACTTTATGGTTTTTCCGCATGATTTATGTTTTGTCATATGAATCATAACCAAACAGTGGTATCACGAGCCTCTTATTATTTTCATAATCTAAATTGCATGAACATGGTTAAAAATTACAAATTTGCAAAGAATTAAAAGGGGTGATTAATTTTCGTAATTGTTAATTAATTGCAAATTGCGTTTATTTAATTATATGTACGCAGTTTTTCGGCAGTTTCTTCGTTACTCATCCAAATCGAGTGATTTTTGTGTCAATTCCGCATGTAAAAGGCATTCTAAAATTTTGACAAAAATAGTAATTTTCGGCCGAACCCAGAATTCCCAAATTCGAAGCCTAACTATGACTTTTCGGAGGTTTTAGTTTTTCGAACGCAAAAGTTTGTAAATTTAAGATGTTAAATTAAATATTTGCGATTCTTGTTGAAAAATCTTGAATTTTTGATTGACCTACAGTATATGTTTAACAAGTTTGAATGCCTAGCCTTGTTAATTATACAACCTAATTCGTAATTATGATTAATTTGTTGAAATTCGAATAATTTAGGATTAATTTGATTTTCATAATTAATAAATAATTTAATTAGGTACCAATGATTAAAAACCACCATAAAAATTGTTAATTTGTGTTAAATTTTAAATTTTTATGACCTAGATTTGAATCCATGTTAATCGGAAATTAATTAATTAATAAATTTTCGATTTTTCGCCCTAAAATTATGAAATTAATATGATTTATTAATTTGTCATTAATTTTGGAAATAAAAGTTTTAATTTTTATGCAATTCGCTCATAAAACTTGCACGCACAAAGCAATGGACGCTACGTGTTACCCTTAAGGGGTGTTGTATAGTGCGGGCATGCGACGACGAGCAAGGGAGCTCGTCGCCCATGCGGTACGAATGCAGCGAGCAAGGCGAGTAGCACGCGAGCACAAGGCAGCAACCCTGCCTTGCGTCGAGTGCTGCGATGATGCATGGGCGGATGGGCGATGAAGCAAGGCGTGCGAGCATGGCAGGCGCGCGCGCGCGGGTAGCGAGGGGTGCCTCGCAGCACGAGCGCTGCCTCGCCCAGCCTCGCCAAGCAACTGCTGCGCTACGAAGCAGCGAGCGATGCTGCGCGCAAGCGTGGCTCGGCTTGCTGCGTTTGCGCGTGGCAGCTGCTCGAGCCTTGCCGTGCGATCACTCGTGGGGGCGATGCTGCCTCGAGGACTCGACGGGGCATGGGCGCAAGCCCATGGTCTCGTCTTGACCCGATTGATGCGCTTTGAATTTAATTTTTTAATTTTCAGTTCGGAAACGATTTTAATTAATTTTAAAATTCATAATTTAAATTGTTTTCTTGGGTTTTAATTTTGAATATTATAATTATTATAAATTTTATTTATACTAATTATTTTACTAAAATTAAATCTTGAATTAATTTAAATTCGTTTGATTCAACTGAAATAAATTAAAATTAATGGATTTGATCATAAATTTATGTGAGCTTTAAATTTTAATTAAATTTGTATGTTTCCGGTTAGACTAGAAATACATTTTTATGTTTAAAATTAGTAAAACATATGAATTTATTGGTTTAAGTGGGAGCATTTTTAGTCATAAACTCTTGATTAAGTCTACAAATCCTTTAAGGTTAAACAACTTGATTAGAATTAATAAGAACTGAATAATTGGTAGATTATTGGTGCCCTTAATTAATTGCTGCAAATATTTATGTGATGCATAACGTGTTTTACTAACCAGCTATGTGGGCCATTCATGATAATGAATGGGTGAATGGTATATATTGTATATGTACTGTTTTGCAGGTTATGAAGTGACTAGTATGGCCCAAATAGGATAGAAAATATGGTCTGCGTACCATTAATTTGAATGTAATTGGTCTAAAGTACCAAAATTGTTTTTCAATTCAAATATGGTCTGCGTACCATCAAATAGTTGTAATTAGTTTAATTATAGCTTATCCTATTTGAAGAAAATGACGCCTCCCACGGTGAAATTCAAGACGAAAATACCATTTTCGAGACGGACTTTGAAGTTGAAGCTTCAAGATGAAGTCGGGCCATACTAGATCACATTTATCTTATGCATGTTTTAAGTTATTTATTGCTTTTAAATATGTCTTAAATATGCATGAGATCGAAGCTTGATTATGTTGCATGATTAAGGATTTTAGTTCACTTAAGATCTAACCAACATAGTAAGAGCCTTAAGTTCCAAACTTAAAAATTGAGTTAAAAGGTGCCATGCCAAAATAAACACTTGCTTGGATATCCTTTACATCAATCTAGTAATAGTTTTCGCTCAGCGAGTTGTTACTTATTGGTCCTAAAGGGGCAAGGTACACAAATAATTGTGAGTACATGTTAGTTTTGGTGAAACTCAACGATATAAGTAAGGAGTCCTTTTATGTCGTGGCAAAATCGATAAGTTCTTAGACGTACCTATCAACCAAGAATAGTTTCTAGACTATTAGCAAAAGGCTTTTGCTTACCTAAAAGATTTTAGAATTGAGTCTAAATACATAATGTGCTTAATTCTTCAATGGATTTTAGGGTCTTGGAATCATTTTATTCACACCTGCCGGAACACATAACTTGAATAAAATGCTTAATAAACATTGAATTATGCATGTATGCTAGAATTTAAGTTTATTAAGAGAAACTGTGAATGGTTATTTATTTGTTTATTCTTTTCAATTGTAGTTTTAATTATGGCAAACAACAATTCATTCAACATTCGATCAATTCTCGAAAAGGAGAAGTTGAGCGGGAAAAACTTCCTTGACTGGCAAAGGAACTTGCAAATAGTTCTTATGCAGGAAGAAAAGGAGTATGTCCTGGAAGAGGCGATGCCCGAAGCCGCAGGCGAAGGGGTCACTCAGGCAGCCCTCAATCGTTGGATTGATGCCAACAAGGATGTGAAATGTCTAATGCTTGCAACCATGAGTGCAGATCTACAGAAAACGTTCATCAACTCAGATGCTTTCACGATCATTAGTGAGTTAAAGAACATGTTACAAGATCTGGCTCGAGTCGAAAGATTCGAGACTCATAGGCAAATTCTTGAGACCAAACTTAAGAAAGGCGAGCCCGTAAGTCCACATGTTCTCAAAATGATTGGACTCATTGAGAATATGAGTCGGCTGGATCAACAATTCTCTCAGGAAATGGCTGTAGACACCATCCTCCATTCTCTTCATAGCGGGTATGATCAGTTCAAACTGAACTACAATATGAATAGTCTGGACAAAACGCTCACTGAGCTTCACGGTATGCTGAAGACCGCTGAAAAGACGCTCAAAAGTGATAAGCAAGATGTGCTTATGGTGCGTGGGGGCAAGTTCAAGAAATCTGGAAAGAAGAGGAATGCTAAGAAAGGTGGCAACAAGGCCAGCCAAACTAAGCAACCAGCTGGCGCCAAATCTTAAAAGAGGAAGGTCAGTCAACCCACTTCTGAATCTGAATGCTTCTACTGCAAGAAGAAGGGGCATTGGAAGAGAGATTGCTTGAAGCTAAAGGAAGATCAGAAGAACAGAACAGTCGTTCCATCTTCAGGTATTTTCGTTATAGACTGTATACTTGCTAATTCAACTTCTTGGGTATTAGATACAGGTTGTGGCTCACACTTATGTTCCAATCCACAGGGACTAAGAAGAAGTAGAAAGTTAAGCAAGGGTGAAGTCGACCTACGAGTGGGAAATGGAGCACGGATTGCTGCATTAGCTGTAGGGACTTATTATTTGTCGTTGCCCTCTGGGCTAGTTTTAGAACTGGAAGAGTGTTTCCATGTTCCAAGTCTTACTAAAAACATCATTTCTGTTTCTTGCTTAGATGCTAAGGGATTTTCCTTTTTTAATAAAAGACAATAGTCGTTCGTTTTATTTTAAAGAGATGTTTTATGGATCTGCTAGATTAGTCAATGGACTTTATTTATTAGATCACGACAAACAAGTTTATAACATAAATACAAAAAAGGCCAAAAAGGATGATTCAGATCTCACGTATCTGTGGCATTGTCGATTAGGCCATATTAACTTGAAACGCATGGAAAGACTTCAAAAAGAAGGAATTCTAGAACCATTTGACTTAGAGGATTATGGTAAGTGCGAATCATGTTTACTTGGCAAAATGACAAAGCAACCTTTCTCTAAAGTTGGAGAAAGAGCAACTGAACTATTGGGTTTAATCCATACAGATGTATGTGGACCAATGAGTACAAATGCTAGGGGTGGTTTCAGCTACTTTATCACTTTCACTGATGACTTCAGTAGATATGGTTATGTCTACCTAATGAAGCATAAGTCTGAATCCTTTGACAAATTCAAGGAATTTCAGAGTGAAGTAGAGAATCAATTAGGCAAGAAGATTAAAGCACTACGGTCTAATAGAGGCGGTGAATATCTGAGCTATGAATTTGATGACCATCTGAAAGAATGTGGAATTCTATCATAATTGACTCCTCCTGGAACACCACAATGGAACGGTGTGTCGGAACGGAGGAACAGAACCTTGCTAGACATGGTTAGGTCAATGATGGGTTAGGCCAAACTTCCAATAGAATTTTGGGGACATGCACTAAATACAGCTGCACTCACTATAAATAGAGCTCCGTCTAAAGCTGTTGAAAAGACTCCATATGAGTTATGGTTTGGAAAGCCTCCAAATGTGTCTTTTCTTAAGATTTGGGGATGTGAAGTATACGTCAAACGATTAATTTCAGACAAACTTCATCCAAAATTTGACAAATGTATCCTTGTGGGCTATCCAAAGGAAACAAAGGGGTATTACTTCTACAATACATCTGAGAACAAGGTGTTTGTTGCTCGAGATGGTATCTTTTTGGAAAAGAATCACATTTCCAAAATGACAAGTGGGAGAAAAGTAGACCTCGAAGAAATTCGAGTCGAACAACAAACTCTAGAGAATGCTCAAGATGACATTCAAGATGAAACTCAGAGATCTTTAGAAGTATCTGGTGAGAATCATGGTCAATCTGGAGATGTAACCCCGCGTAGATCGCAGAGATATAGATCTCAACCGGAAAGGTACTTAGGTATTTTGACGAAC
Organism: Spinacia oleracea; assembly: GCF_020520425.1. NCBI lineage: Eukaryota > Viridiplantae > Streptophyta > Magnoliopsida > Caryophyllales > Amaranthaceae > Spinacia > Spinacia oleracea. The sequence goes on from NC_079487.1 coordinate 104,661,160, forward strand.
GAGAGCTATGACGTTCTATTACTTGAAAGTGATGAACCTGCGACTTACAAACAAGCTATGACGAGCCCTAGCTCCAAGAAATGGCAAGAAACCATGCAATCTGAATTAGAATCCATGTCAGAAAACCAAGTATGGGATTTGGTCGATTTGCCAGATGGCTACCAAGCCATTGGAAGCAAATGGGTTTTCAAACTGAAAAAGGACAAGGATGGGAAACTTGAAGTTTTCAAAGCTAGATTGGTTGCAAAAGGTTACAGGCAAGTCCACGGTGTGGATTACGATGAAACCTTTTCACCAGTTGCAATGCTAAAGTCTATTCGGATAATGTTAGCAATCGCTGCATATTACGATTACGAAATATGGCAGATGGATGTCAAAACCGCTTTCTTAAACGGCGTTTTAACAGAAACTGTGTTTATGACACAGCCTGAAGGTTTTGAGGATCCAAAGAATGCTAAAAAGGTATGCAAGCTAAAGAAATCAATCTACGGATTGAAGCAGGCATCAAGGAGCTGGAATATACGTTTTGATGAAGCAGTCAGTGACTTTGGTTTCATCAAGAACGCAGACGAATCTTGTGTATACAAGAAGGTTAGTGGGAGCAAAATTGCTTTCCTAGTATTATATGTCGATGACATATTACTTATCAATTTGTCATTAGTGGACTGGCTTGAGACTTTCTCTCCAAGTTTTCTCTCGGTGCAAGTTAGCTTAACCTGCACCGTAGCCATGGCAAGGAAAAATGGCTCGAAAACTCAAGGTAAAACGCAGGGTAATGGCAATGGAAAAGCAAGAGGGCCTTCCTCTGATTCTCAAGCGTTGGAAATGCGATCAATGGATGAAGTTTTGGGAGTGGAGGCGATTGATTTTTAGCTTGAAAATGAGGTGTTTACCCCAAAATCTGGGTTGCAGCATTTGCAAGCTCGATCGGAATTGCGACACTCATTCAATGAGTTCTTGGAGGTAATACATGGTACTGCGACGAGATTGAGCTCAGGTAACTCTCGTTCTAATCCTCATACTAATCTGGACATTGGTGCAATTTCAGTTCCTATATTACAGCAATTTAATGAGGCTGCTGATGTTATTGATGATACGATTACTGGAACTGTTAATGGTGTTGATGATACGATTACTGAACCTGATAATGATGTGAATCCCCATAATGCTAGTGTTTTGACCCCTGTGCAAATAGAAATAGAGGACATTCAGGAGGAGGTTGATTTCTGGAACTCTTCTGTGGTATGTTATGGTGTGGGTGCAAATCCACCACTGAATGTAATGGAGGGGTATGTTAGGAGAGTTTGGAGGAATCAGAAGGTGGATAAGGTGAGTATGGTTAAAAAAGGGGTATTCCTGGTGAGATTTCAGTCTATGGAATCAAGAGATAAAGTGCTGACAGGACACTTGTTCTTTGATAATAAACCTCTGATGCTTCGACCTTGGACAGTGGATATGAACATGGAAAAGGAGGAGATAAGGGTGGTGCCAATTTGGGTGCAGCTGAAATTGAACTTCAAGTATTGGGGTGAGAAATCTTTGTTCAAAATAGTGCAACAAATTGGTACTCCTATCAAGAGGGATCAAGCTACTGCTAATAGAGATAAGATCCAGTTTGCAAGGGTGTTAGTGGAAGTCCCTATGGATACACTTCCTGATCATGTGACTTTTTTGGATGAACATGGTGATATTGTTAAGGTGTCAGTTCATTATGAATGGAGACCTACCATATGCACTAGTTGTCAGATGGTTGGGCATGTAGCAGCTGACTGTAGAAAAGGTGGAGTTAGGAGGAGATGGGTTCAGAAAACCACTCAACCAGTGGTTCAACCTGTGCCTAAATCAACTGTTACTGAACCAGAAGTGGACCAGGAGGGATTTCAGAGGGCTCTTAAGCCTATTAGAGTGAGGTCATCTCCTGTTGTTCCTACTCAAACTGTTAATTCTTATGAAGTATTGACAGAACAGGATAAAACAGGAGAGCCTCTAGTTGGGTTAGCTGGTGGTGAGGTTGTTTTGCAAGTGGTCAGTACTACTGGAAGGGGGGACTCTTCCTCTCCTAATGGATAGAATTTTGTCCTGGAATGTTAGGGGGCTCAACTCTCCCCATAAACAAGATGATATCAGGAGATTTATTCAGAAGTATGGGGTTGGTTTAGTTGGCCTTCTAGAACACAAAGTAAAGGGTGCTAACTTAGGCACTCTTTACCAAAGGGTTTTCTCTAATTGGTGCTTTACCACCAATTCTAGCTTCCATCCAGGAGGGAGGATTGTAGTGGCTTGGAAACCAGGTAGCTTTACTCTCAGTATTGTGGTTGCATCTAGTCAATTTTTGCATTGTCTTGTTGCTCCAATAAGTGGTAAGCCTAGCTTCCACTGTACTTTCATTTATGCTTTCAATACAAGTGTTCAGAGGAAGGAATTGTGGAGGGATTTGAAAGCCATCAAAGTGCTTGGCCCCTGGATTTTGTGTGGTGATCTAAATTGTGTCATGTCTGCTGATGAGAGAGTTGGTAGTATTGTTAGGCAAGCTGAAGTGGAAGAAATTTTTGACTGCATGCAAGAGTGTGGAATGAATGATATCAAGTGTGTAGGCAATTTATTCACCTGGAATAATAAACAACAGGGTACAACTAGAGTGTTTTCTAAGCTTGATAGAGTTATGGGGAATGTTGCATGGCAGAATGTATACTATTCTGCTGAAGTGTGTTTCATGAGTGAGGGTCAGTTTGATCATTGTCCTGGTCTTCTTACTGTTTTACCTGGTGTAGTGGTAGGTAAGAAGCCTTTCAAGTATTTCACCATGGGGAAGAATTCTCTTGTGTTCCAGGATTCAATTTCTGCTGCTTGGAATACAACTTTTGTTGGTAGTAAAATGTATACTGTGACTAGGAGACTGAAAAGAGTTAAATCTATTTTGAAAGAGCTGAATAGGGTGGGTTTTTCTGATATTCAAGCTGCTGAACTGAGTGCTTATCAAACAATGTTGTCTGCACAGGAAGCTATGCACCATAATCCTAATGATCAAGAGCTAGCTGATCAGGAACTTCTTGCCACTAATGAGTATAGAATTAAGCATAAATCTTACTTGGAATTCTTGAAGCAAAAAGCTAAGGCTGATTGGATTAAATCTGGAGATGAGAACACAGCTTTGTTCCATCAGAGTATTAAAAGTAGAAATGTGCAGAACCAAGTCTATACTATTCATGATATGAATTGTGAGTGGAAGGATGATCCAGTGGCTGTGTCAGATGCTTTTGTTTCTTATTATAAATCTCTTCTTGGTACCACCCATGCTCAAAGGAAGTCTGTGGTTCAGCAAGTTGTCCAGGTGGGACCTGTGTGTTCTGAAGATCACAAGGCCATTTTATCTGCTCCTTATATTGCTGAAGAAGTTAAAGAAGCTTTTTTCTCTATTTAAGGTGATAAAGCTCCTGGGCCAGATGGTTTTGGTTCTCACTTTTATAGAGATGCATGGCAAATTGTGGGTGTTGATGTCATTGATGCTGTTCTGGATGTGTTGCATTCTGGTAACTTGTTGAAAGAGGTAAATCACACTGCTATCACCCTTATTCCTAAAACTAAGTGTCCTAGGAATGTGAGTGATTTTAGACCTATTTCATGTTGTAACACCTTGTATAAGTGCATCACCAAAGTTCTGTGTGGGAGATTAAGGAGAGTATTACCTGATCTCATTTTGGAAAATCAGGGTGGTTTTGTTCATGGGAGATTCATTGTGTATAACATTATGGTGGTTCAGGATCTTGTGAGACAATATGGTAGGAAGAGTGTCAAGCCTAGTTGTTTGATGAAAATAGATTTGCAGAAAGCTTATGACACAGTTGATTGGGATTTTCTCAAAGAAATGTTGGTCTATCTAGAGTTTCCAGAACAGTTTATAAAGCTTGTCATGGAATGTGTTACCACTCCTATGTTCTCTTTGATGATTAATGGTTCAATGCAAGGTTTCTTTAAGTCTAATAGGGGTTTGAGGCAAGGTGACCCTATGTCTCCTCTCCTTTTTGTCATTTGCATGGAGTACTTGTCAAGAGTTTTGCAGAAAGTGAGTGGATTGCAGCATTTTCAGTTCCACCCCAGGTGTAGTCAACTTCAGTTGACTCACTTATGTTTTGCAGATGATTTGATCCTATGTTGCAAAGGGGATTTCCCTTCCATATATCTGTTACTCCAAGCATTCAAACGGTTCTCAGATTCTTCTGGTTTACAAGCAAATAAGGCTAAATCTTCCATTTATTGCTATGGCATGCCTGAGAATGTTGTGAAAAGAGTTCTTGAGGTGTCTGGTTTCAGCAGAAGCAATCTTCCATTTCAATACCTGGGTGTTCCTATTAGCTCAAAGAGAATTTCAGCTGCACAGTGTGGGGTGTTAGTGGAAAAAATGACAGCTAGAATTAGAATCTGGAGTTCTAGAAATCTCTCCTGCACTGCAAGGGTTCAGTTGATCAATTCTGTTCTTATGAGTCTTCATATGTATTGGGCTCAGATTTACATCCTCCCTAAGTGTGTGCTGCAGGAAATTACTAAGATTTGCAGATCCTTTCTTTGGAGTGGGAAACCATTCAGTCAGAAACCTAGTAATGTAGCCTGGGATAGTACTTGTATGGATAAAAGTGTGGGTGGTTTGGGGTTCAGGAATGTGTTTCTGTGGAATGTGACAAACATAGGGAAGTATGTGTGGTCCCTTGCTACTAATCAGTCCAATGTCTGGACAAAATGGGTGACATCTGTGTATTTAAAAGATGGGGTTTGGTGGGACTACCAGCCTAGTGGTTCTGCTAGCTGGTATTGGAAGAAGGTTTGTGCCACTAAAGAGAAGCTGAAACTGCATTTTTACTATGCTGAATTGTGTTCAATGCAACAGTATTCTGTCAAGCAAGTTTATGACAAATTGGTTGGTAGTAAACCAAAAGTATACTGGGATAAAATGGTGTGGAATCGTTTGAGTACTCCAAAACACAGATTTATTTGTTGGCTTGCTGTTCAACAGAGGTTACAAACTACAGCTAGATTGGCTAGTATTGGGGTCAGTTCTTCTTCTGATTGCTTGCTGTGTGGGCAAGGGATTGAGAATCATACACATTTATTTTTCTCCTGTCCTTTTAGTAGTAGATGTCTGGCTGAGTTGAAGATTTGGTTGGGCATTCAGCTACCTGTTTGTAACTTGAATCAGATTATCAAGAAGATAGGATGCAGCAAGCACTCAAAATTCAGAAAACAGGTGATATTTGCTGGCATGGCTGCCTCTGTCTACATCATCTGGAAGAGTAGAAATGAGAGTTTCTGGAATGGAGTTGTTCCAACTGTGCAACATTCTGTGTCTAGGCTGAAGCAAATTGTTAGAAGTAGAATTCATATGGTTATGCCAAAGTCTGTAAGTAGAAGGGATAGTCAATGGTTTTTGACTTTGTAATTAGTGGGTTTGGTGTTTGCTTGCTCTAGTCTAAAATGGTCCAACCTAGTTGGTTTGTTTTGCTAGAGTTAGCTTAAGTTGTATCTTGTTTTGAGTTAATATATTCCTTACTTACTTAGCAAAAAAAAAAAGACATATTACTTATCGGAAATGACATTCCTATGTTGAACTCTGTCAAGATTTGGCTTGGGAAATGTTTTTCGATGAAGGATCTAGGAGAAGCACAGTACATATTGGGCATCAAGATTTACAGAGATAGATCTAAAAAGATGATTGGACTTAGTCAAAGCACTTATATCAATAAGGTGCTTGATAGGTTCAAGATGGCAGACTCCAAGCGAGGCTACCTACCCATGTCTCATGGAATGACTCTAAGCGAGACTCAGTGCCCAAAAACACTTAATGAGCGTAGACAAATGAATGGGATTCCATATGCATCATTGATTGGTTCAATTATGTATGCTATGATATGTACACGCCCGGATGTTGCGTACGCACTTAGCGCTACGAGCATATACCAGTCAGACCCAGGAGAGGAACATTGGACTGCTGCCAAGAATATTCTGAAGTAGCTGAAAAGGCACAAAGATGACTTCCTGGTCTATGGTGGAGATGATGAATTAATTGTTAAAGGCTATACGGACGCAAGTTTCGAAACCGACAAAGATGATTTCAGATGACAGTCTGGGTTTTTCTTCTGCCTCAACGGAGGTGCAGTTGTAGACACCTACTTTTGTCCCCATTCCCGAAAGGGAAAGGTTCGATGATGAAAACATAAATCTCCACTTGACAACGCATATCCTATAAAATAAACGAATCTCAATTCCCCTTTTCATTTCACCCGAAACCTGCTATTTATGGAAACCTTCTAAAAATAGTAACTGCCGTAAAGGGTAGCTTCTAAAAGTGGCAAGTCATAAAAGATAGAAACCTGTCAGAATTAGGTGTTGCACTCCAACATAAATCCTAAATGAGATAGAAAACTGCGAGAATCCTATTCCTAATATGATTCGGAAATAAGAGTTACGTATTAATTAAAATCCTAACGAGCCTAGAGTTCGTAACGGGCCCAGACGCATTCCGTCATGAAATTGATACGCACTAAAAGACTCGATTAAGTCTCAAACACTACGGATTTCAGGAATCCGAATCTGACTAAGAAAACAGCCTAGACCCTATTTTCAACGCCTGGCTCTGGGCGCCGGGCCTGGGCGCTAAAAATACCTGGGTACGTGTTTTTTCCTAATTCTTTGTGGATTAGAACTCTGCAATTCTATCTTTCCACGAACTCTTCCCTATAAATACAGCCCCAAATTCGACGTGAAAAGGACACACAATTCATATTCTGAGTATTGACTCCAATCCTTAGCCTAAGCCTCACGCTGCGAAATTGTTCACGCGTTCTGTCGCAATCGATCCATAAATCGAACAGAACGTATCCTGTCGCATAATTTGAGATTCGTTAAATAAAAAGGAGAAATAGCAAAGTCAAAGTGGTTAGTTTTCTGGGAACCGTGACGCACCTCTCAAGGGTGCGTCGTAATGTGTCCCTTTTCGATGATTTAATTGATTTCCTCGCCCTTTTTATGAACTGTTAAACTAACTAAATCTGATTGTTCTATCACGCCTAACAAATATAATATTTTTGGGAAATTGGATTATCATGCAAGGTCCCTTAATGCTATCTAAATCAGATAATCGCGATCGATCTAGTATTATATCTTGCATATTGCTAAAATCAACTCAGATTAGTTTAATAGTTAACGCATGTCCCTTCAATTATTTATGCTGAGCTAGTAAGGATATCCTGCCTCTGGAGTTATCGACGAGCGAAGTACTCCTCTCGGTAGTTACAGTCCCCCGAACCCTCAATCTCTACTTTGCGGGTGTATGTTGAGAGATCCCCACACCAGGGATCACAAGGGAACCTACGACCGTCGTGGTCAAACATAATTGCACTCCCTTTATGCCACGATAACCGGGTTTTGTCAGTTTTTCTCATTGTTGTTAAAAACTGAATGGCGACTCCTATATTACTAGTCAATTGGGTGTATACTCACAGGAAATCCAATTACACTTGATTGAATAAAAGAATCGTCACACCCACGAGGGACGAGGTCACGCATTAGCCTCGTGCTTTTTCGACCCCCTCACAGTGGCGACTCCACTGGGGATAGTGAAGGAAATACTCGTGCTTGTAGGTAATCAAAATAGCCGAAGGGTGAAACGATCCTACCCCGCGTTTATTTCCCCATCAAGTTGGGATGACCTGAAAATCAGCATATTAATGTGAACGGGCAGAACCGCATAACGAATCTCGGCTCCCTCGGGAGTTGGGACTAAGGATACCTTTTTTCGCCAATAGGGGGGTGCATACGCCGCGCATGTTGCCCACTCGGTACTTGTGCAGGTAGTACACCTATCCCGAACCCAATCGCTCGCTCATTAGGTCCCTCTCGCCTGCATGCCCCTTTGGCTTGCACTTGCGGGTTGGCCTCATGGGCGAAATTCGTCTGTTGAAGACACTACCTCGACCGGGGCATGTGTTGGATCTACGATAGAAGCGGTACCAAGCCAGGCGCAAATAACTACCCATAGAAGCCTATCATAAACTACATGACATGTTATTATCGCCTCATGATGAATGTTAGCTATGTGTAGCGAAATATGTGATTGTGTGTGACAAACTATCCTAGAAAACCAACGACCTTAAAAATTTCCCAAACATTCATAGACTAATTTGCCAAAGAGTTATACCGAAATACGCGTTCCGCAAACCCGAACGATCGCCACAAAAATAAGCGACGCTCGGGATGGCCCATAACGAATCCCACAAACGCTGTACAACGCGTAAAGGACGTTATAAGGCAAGCGCGCAAAATCAAGTTGCATAAACAAAAAATATACGCAAACAGAAATCGAGCACCAGTCAGGGACGCATTTTCAGCGCCCCTGGCTGGGCGCCAGAATTTCTCACGCCCGTCGCTGGGCGCTGAAGTTGCTGCTTGACCTTCTGGTCAGGCGCAGCAGCCTCGGTGCCCGCGCGAAAGGAAAATACGTAGCACAAAAAAATGTTCGTAAAAAGAATTGCTACGAGGGCGTAAGAAAAACACTCGATTTCAAAAGCGACTCGTAAAAAAATTAATAACTCTTTGCGTCGTTGTTAGGCCTCCTACGACGACAATGCTCGGCACTAAAAATCGAACATGCAAATAATTATGAATGTCACACGGGCAAAGATTTTCGAAAATATAAAGAGTTCAAAGTGCACACATAGCATTCCAAATATACTAGTCCGACTTAAGGGTAGTCATAGAATGTCTAAAAAACCGACTCACGAAACAAACTAATGTGTCTCCTACTCCACAACAATAATGCAGGGCCCCTAAATACCTGCCCGTGATAGCCATCAAGGAACGAGATGGAAGAAGCATATCCCGAACATCTATACCTAGAGGTCGCACAAACCCAAGAGATGCATGCTCTGGGACACGACCCTTCGCGTTCTCAAAGGCCACTCGCCCCAAAGAATCGTGCTATGCCAAAAACGCTCCCCAACTCACATGCTTTCGGGCTATTGTTTGGGTTAGAAAAGAAAAGAGCGAAGAATGAAACAGAAATTATGGCATTAGCTCTTCAAGATGAAGTGTTCGATCCTACTAAATTGATCGCTCCATCACCCTCAAAAGATGACCAAATCCAACGAGGGTGGCGCAAGACTTTCAAATGGACCAATGCTCGTGGGATGAAGTTCAAGATATCTGCGGGAGAGGGTCCGATGTACGAAGAATTAGAGTCTGAATCCGAGTCTGACTCCGAGTCCGAACCTAGCAAAATCGTAACCCCTCCCAAAAATGGTTTAGACCCAGAAATCTCTACTCCGGGAGATCTTTTTGATGTAATGCTTCATGACTTTAATAAGATAAACAAAACTTTTTAGTATATGCCGCTTAAAAATCCGAGTAATAATGCAGAATGTCTCGCCACTAATGAGCACGAAAAAGAGCCAGAAAAGGAATATACCGAACTAATAAAAGCTGTAAGTGAACAAGAACTCAAAACTCCTATAATTGAGGACACAGAATCGGTAAATATTGGAACAGAAGAAAATCCTAAAATCATTAAAATTGGCCTCACCTTAACTCCCATTGAAAAGGCCGATCTAATCTCCACTTTGCGGGAATCCGAGGGTGTCTTTGCTTGGTCCTACAAAGACATGCCAGGAATAGATCGAGAAATCGCTGAGCATAAAATTCCGCTAGATCCCAAAATGACGCCAGTAAAACAAAAGCTACGGCGGCTCAAACCAGAGATAGCCTTGAAAATAAAAGAAGAAGTCACTAAACAATTAGACGCCGGCTTTATAAAAGTCTCCAACTACCCAGAATGGGTGGCCAATATTGTCCCCGTAGCTAAAAAAGATGGACGAGTGCGAATGTGCGTAGACTTTCGAGACCTCAACAAAGCCAGTCCCAAAGATGACTTCCCTCTACCTCACATTGACATACTAGTAGACAACACCGCAGAGCACGCGCTTCTCTCCTTTATGGACGGGTACGCCGGATATAACCAAATACTCATGGCAGAAGAAGACATGGAAAAAACAACTTTCATTACCCCTTGGGGTACATATTGTTACACTGTAATGCCTTTTGGTTTGAAAAACGCGGGGGCCACCTATCAAAGAACTGCCACCACGTTACTCCATGACATGATACATAAAGAAATCGAGGTCTATGTGGACGACATGATTGTCAAATCCAAAGACCGGCACGGTCACCTCCCGACACTTAAAAAGTTCTTCACCCGAATCTTGAAATATAACATGAGACTAAATCCACAAAAATGTGTGTTCGGGGTAACCTCTGGAAAATTGCTAGGATATGTTGTTAGTACGCGAGGAATCGAGATTGACCCATCTAAGATCAAAGCCATTACTGAAATGCCCCCACCAAAAACTGAAAAACAGATAAGGGGCTTCCTAGGAAAGCTACAATACATTAGTAGGTTCATTTCCAAGCTTACTATGACTTGTGAGCCAATATTCAAAAAATTAAGAAAAGAAGAAAAAGTCGAATGGGGTTGAACAATGCCAAACTGCCTTCGATAAAATCAAAGAATACCTAAGCAAACCACCCGTCCTCTCCCCGCCTTTGCCTGGAATCCCTTTACGCCTATACCTAACCGTCACGGATACTGCAGCGGGAGCAATGCTCTCACAGTATGTACATGGATCCGAGCGAGCCATTTACTACTTGAGCAAGAAGTTCATATAGTACGAGACGAGATACACAGAACTTAAGAAAACCTGCCTCGCCCTCGTCTGGGCATCCAAAAAACTCAGACATTACCTATTGGCCCACACTGTTCATATAGTGTCACAACTAGACCCCTTAAAATACATGTTCGAAAAGCCCGCCCTAAATGGTCGCCTGTCCAGGTGGCTAGTCATGCTCTCAGAATTCGACCTAAAATTCATGCCAGAAAAAACAATCAAAGGAAGAGCGGTAGCCGAATTCCTGGCCGAGCATGCCACGAATGAGGAAACCACGGAAGCTTACCTCCTCCCCGACGAGGAACTTCTGATGATACGAGACGACTATTGGACACTATACTTCGATGGCGCGTCCAACCAGAAAGGATGCGGCGTCGGAGTTCTCCTAGTCAGTCCCGAAGGGGCCCATATACCAATTTCCGTCAAACTTGACTTCGAGGCCACAAACAACGCCACCGAATACGAGGCCTGCATAGTTGGGCTAGAGGCCGCAGTTAGCCTCGGAGTCAAACATCTACAAGTCTTCGGGGATTCTTCCCTAATAATCAACCATATATCCAAAAGATGGAAGGTCCGAAGCACTAGTCTCTCAAAATATCAAGCTCACTTAGACCAAATAGTCGAGCAATTTGAAAAAATCGAGTATACGTACTTACCAAGAGACGACAACCAATTCGCGGATGCACTAGCGAAGCTAGCTTCAATGCTCAACATCCCGAATGAATGGGACGGAATGACCCTTCGGGTCGAGCGAAGGAAAGAGCCGGCTTATTGCTGTGCCATAGACTCCGAACCTGAAAACACCGAAGAAGAACCATGGTACACGGACATCCTTCGTTACAAAACAAGTGGGGAATTCCCCCCAAACACCTCCCCGCGAGCACAAAAGGCCCTACGCCTTCTCGCTTCACAATATAGCATAATTCTGGGAGAACTGTACAAGTACACGCCGAATAAAATCAAGTTACTTTGTGTCCACCAAAACCAAGCCCAAAGACTAATGGAAGAATACTATAACGGCGTGTGCTGACCCCATATGAACGGAAAAATGCTATCCCGAAAAATATCCCGCTCAGGGTACTATTGGACCACTATGGAAACCGATTGCCATCACTTTGTAAAAACTTGCCCAAAATGCCAAATCTTCAGTAACCTTAACCATTTGCCTCCCTCAGAACTATACACCTTCACTTCTTGATGGCCCTTTTCCACCTGGGGTATAGATATAATCGGCAAGGTAACACCAACAGGCGTAGGGGGACACGAGTACGTTTTAGTCGCAATTGATTACTTCACTAAATGGGTAGAGGCAGTCTCCTATGCAAAATTAGCGGCCAAACATGTCGCTCGATTCCTAGAAAAGAACATATTCTGTCGATACGGGGTTCCACATGAAATCATAAGTGACCAAGGTTCCCACTTTAGGGCCGAAGTCCAAGACCTGCTCGAAAAATATCATGTCAAACACCATAAGTCCTCTCCCTACAGGCCGCAAATGAACGGCGCGGTAGAGGCGGCCAACAAAAATATTAAAGTCATAATTGAAAAAATGGCCGAAAATTATAAGGATTGGCCCAACAAATTACACTTCGCATTATGGGGCTATCGAACCTCAATCCGCACCTCCATTGGAGTAACACCCTACTCCTTGGTATACGGAATGGAAGCAGTTCAACCGATCGAGTTGGAAATTCCCTCCCTCCGGATCGTCCTAGAAAGCAAGCTACCCGAAGCTGATTGGGTTCAAGCTAGGTACGACGAGCTCGTCCTTTTAGACGAACGGAGGTTGAGAGCTTTACATCACGTGCAAGTGTATCAAAAGCGCATCGCAAGGCAATTCAACAAAAGAGTCAAACCTCGAAATATCAAAGAAGGCGATTTTGTATTAAAACAAGTCCGCGCACCTACTACGGACCCTCGAGGAAAATTCCGGCCTAACTGGACGGGACCATACTTTGTGAAGACCATCCTACCTGGCGGAGCAGTCCAACTAGCTGACATAGATGGAGCGGAGTTCGCTAACCTCACGAACTTAGACCAATTGAAAAAGTACTATATTTAATAAAATTCAGTCCGGAGTTAAGGCATCTAATAAAACACGTTAAGACTCATAAGCAAGCATTCTGCACATTACTCTAAGCAAACGGCATAAAACTCGATAAAGTAGGAAAAGCGAAGGACAAAACTTCAACGCCCAGGACTGGGCGCTGTTATTATTCACGCCCAGGCCTGGGCGCCAATATTTCTTCCGCCCTTGAACGGGCGTCATTCTCTCTTGCCACCTATCCTCCCGATTCTGCAAGTGTTCGTACTCCTTTTTCGAACCATCAAAAGAACCACGAACACTTGGGGGGGGGGAAGCAGACGTGTAATGAACACCCTTTCAAAAAAAATTCAAAAAGCTAGAACTACGCGCGACCTGATTCTGACAAGATACGTAGGCAATCCTTATCAAGGATACGGTCCAATAAAAATTAAAAATATAATAAAGTCATGCAACACATCAAGAAGAAAGGATATTGCAAAGGGCACTATACCCTAACCCATGCACGGGCAAGATCAAATAAGAATGAAAAACAAAGCCACAAGAATCTTCAGGAACAAGCGCAACAAAGGAGTATGGCACGAGTCGGCAAAAAACGAAAAATAGTGAACATGCACATGTAATACCCCAAGTAGGCGGTTAGTCTAAAAATATGTGTGCACTCTTGTATGAACTCATTATTTTTACGGAATTCTTTCTCTTTTCAAAATTTGTCGTTGGTTTAGAAAGCTAATATTACTATAATATGTCAAAGCAAAGCCCACGGAAGGCTCAAAACATTCTTGCACCAAAAAATCGCAAAAAAAATATATATACATGCGGAATACAAGAATGAATATATACAAAACAGGAGGTAAGCCTAAGACTCGTCATCGGCTCCATGTCCCCAAGCCTCACCGGTCCATCCACTCCACTCCCCGTGGTATGAGGGCCCCCAGCCAGAATCACCCCAAAAATGAGGCTGTGACTGCAACTCGGGGCTAGGCTCTCGGGCCACCGACACGGAACGTCGCTTACGCTCCGGCTCGGACCTCTCCCCGGAAGAACTCACCCCCGCATAGGAACGGCGATGCCGTAGGGGCGAGTGCCGTGCCCTCTCTCTCTCACGACCGTGTCCCCCGCCCGAGGGACCCGCGTCGTCGGCCCCGGCTCGTCCAGCACCCGTCTACAAGAAAAGACAAAAGGAGAGTGAGTAACAGAAAGCCAAACAAAAGGTACAGATCAAAAGAAAAAAGAGGGCACATTACCCGAGTAGAGTGGGGGCTCCTGCAAGAAAGTGCAGATCGGACCCGAACCAACGCGGACTTCAACCGGTTGATCACCCCCACCATCGCGTTGGCCGTACGGGCCGGAACCTGAAACAGGAATGTTAGTAACAAAAGAAAAAAAGAAAGATATAAGAAGAGTGCACAAATAAAAGGTGCATACCGCCTGTACTCCCTCAGGGAGCGGAGCATGGAAAACCCGGTCTTCCGAGAAAGTCTCCATAATCTCGGATCCACTCTCTCCGGTATACGAGATCCGAGCATCGGGAAGCACCCTGTAGACACCTACTTTTGTCCCCATTCCCGAAAGGGAAAGGTTCGATGATGAAAACATAAATCTCCACTTGACAACGCATCTCCTATAAAATAAACGAATCTCAATTCCCCTTTTCATTTTACCCGAAACCTGCTATTTATGGAAACCTGCTAAAAATAGTAACTTCCGTAAAGGGTAGCTTCTAAAAGTGGCAAGTCATAAAAGATAGAAACCTGTCAGAATTAGGTGTTGCACTCCAACATAAATCCTAAATGAGATAGAAAACTGCGAGAATCCTATTCCTAATATGATTCGGAAATAAGAGTTACGTATTAATTAAAATCCTAACGAGCCTAGAGTTCGTAACGGGCCCAAACGCATTCCGTCATGAAATTGATACGCACTAAAAGACTCGATTAAGTCTCAAACACTACGGATTTCAGGAATCCGAATCTGACTAAGAAAACAGCCCATACCCTATTTTCAACGCCTGGCTCTGGGCGCCGAAATCTTCGGCGCCCACGCCTGGGCGCTGAAAATACCTGGGTACGTGTTTTTTCCTAATTCTTTGTGGATTAGAACTCTGCAATTCTATCTTTCCACGAACTCTTCCCTATAAATACAGCCCCAAATTCGACGTGAAAAGGACACACAATTCATATTCTGAGTATTGACTCCAATCCTTAGCCTAAGCCTCACGCTGCGAAATTGTTCACGCGTTCTGTCGCAATCGATCCATAAATCGAACAGAACGTATCCTGTCCCATAATTTGAGATTCGTTAAATAAAAAGGAGAAATAGCAAAGTCAAAGTGGTTAGTTTTCTGAGAACCGTGACGCACCTCTCAAGGGTGCGTCGTAATGTGTCCCTTTTCGATGATTTAATTGCTTTCCTCGCCCTTTTTATGAACTGTTAAACTAACTAAATCGGATTGTTCTATCACGCCTAACAAATATAATATTTTTGGGAAATTGGATTATCATGCTAGGTCCCTTAATACTATTTAAATCAGATAATCACGATCGATCTAGTATTATATGTTGCATATTGCTAAAATCAACTCAGATTAGTTTAATAGTTAATGCATGTCCCTTCAATTATTTATGCTGAGCTAGTAAGGATATCCTGCCTCTAGAGTTATCGACGAGCGATGTACTCCTCTCGGTAGTTACAGTCCCCCGAACCCTCAATCTCTACCTTGCGGGTGTATGTTGAGAGGTCCCCACACCAGGGATCACAAGGGAACCTACGACCGTCGTGGTCAAACATAATTGCACTCCCTTTATGTCACGATAACCGGGTTTTGTCAGTTTTTCTCATTGTTATTAAAAACTGAATGGCGACTCCTATATTACTAGTCAATTGGGTGTATACTCACAGGAAATCCAATTACACTTGATTGAATAAAAGAATCGTCACACCCACGAGGGACGAGGTCACGCATTAGCCTCGTGCTTTTTCGACCCCCTCACAGTGGAGACTCCACTGGGGATAGTGAAGGAAATACTCGTGCTTGTAGGTAATCAAAATAGCCGAAGGGTGAAACGATCCTACCCCGCGTTTATTTCCCCATCAAGTTGGGACGACCTGAAAATCAGCATATTAATGTGAACGGGCAGAACCGCATAACGAATCTCGGCTCCCTCAGGAGTCGGGACTAAGGATACCTTTTTTCGCCAATAGGGGGGTGCATACGCCGCGCATGTTGCCCACTCGGTACTTGTGCAGGTAGTACACCTATCCCGAACCCAATCGCTCGCTCATTAGGTCCCTCTCGCCTGCATGCCCCCTTGGCTTGCACTTGCGGGCTGGCCTCTTGAGCGAAATTCGTCTGTTGAAGACACTACCTCGACCGGGGCATGTGTTGGATCTACGATAGAAGCGGTACCAAGCCAGGCGCAAATAATTACCCATAGAAGCCTATCATAAACTACATGACATGTTATTATCACCTCATGATGAATGTTAGTTATGTGTAGCGAAATATGTGATTGTGTGTGACAAACTATCCTAGAAAACCAACGACCTTAAAAATTGCCCAAACATTCATAGACTAATTTGCCAAAGAGTTATACCGAAATACGTGTTCCGCAAACCCGAATGATCGCCACAAAAATAAGCGACGCTCGGGATGGCCTGTAACGAATCCTACAAACGCTGCTACGCGTAAAGGACGTTATTAGGCAAGCACGCAAATCAAAGTCGCATAAACAGAAGACAGAAAACGAGAACCAGCCAGGGACGCATTTTCAACGCCCCTGGCTGGGCGCCAGAATTTCTCACGCCCCTCGCTGGGCGCTGAAGTTGCTGCTTGGCCTTCTAGTCAGGCGTAGCAGCCACGGTGCCCGCGCAAAAGGAAAAATACGTAGCACAAAAAAATGTTCGTAAAAAGAATTGCTACGAGGGCGTAAGAAAAGCACTCGATTTCAAAAGCGACTCGTAAAAAATTAATAACTCTTTGCGTCGTTGTTAGGCCTCCTACGACGACAATGCTCGGCACTAAAAACCGAACATGCTAACAATTATGAATGTCGCACGGGCAAGTGTTTCGAAAATCCAAAGAATGACCAAAAGAAAAAAAAAACTAAAAAGTGTACCAACAAAAGAAAGAGTGAAAAACCAATAGAGAGAGTCGAAGTCTAGACTAAGTAATGCTTGAAACTTTGGGAACCTAAAATTTAGCTTATCTTATGCCTAGGACTGGTCCTGTCACTTGGTGCCGATCAGGGAACCAACGGTTAGTGCGTCTCGAAGATACATCGCCAACATCAGGTTTAGTGACTCCAAGCTCCGTCCGTCATCCCTCATTTCAAGGATCTCCGCTTCCCCAACCTCGACGCACCCTCAAACATGTCCATCGAAGAATTGCAAGAGCAGATGGCTCAAATGACCCGACTCATGGGCCAACTGAAAATGGAAAACGAAGCCTTAGCGGCTGCACAAGCCAAAAATGACCTCGATAACGAGAAGAGGATTGATAAAATGGTCCTACAGCAAACCATGGGGAGCAAATACTTCTCCCTCGATCCTGAACCTTTTCCTGGCAAACTACCAGAAAAGTTCAGTTCATCTGACTTACCAAAGTTCAAGGCCACGGACAACCCCCGTGATCATCTACTGAGCTTTGTGAATGCCATGAACTTGAAAGGCGTGGATAAGTCCATGTACTTACCTGCCTTTCCTTTGTCCTTGGAACCTGTGCCGCTCAAATGGTACTATCACCAGGACCCTAAGCTCTTTCCCACTTGGGAAGACTTTGTCAATGTCTTCATCAAGCAATACTCGTCGAACATAGATTTCCAAGTCACCATGCGCGAGCTGGAAGTTCTCTTCCAAAAGAAAAATGAGGGTTTCACGACCTACTTTGCTAGATGGAGGGACCAGGCGGCCCAGCTAATCAATAGGCCTCCCGAAACAGAATTGGTCCAAAAATTCACTGACAACCTGGACCCGGCTTACAGACAACACCTTAGGTACCTGGGACTTGACACTTTCAAAAGAGTTTATGATGTGGGAATAAAGATCGAGGACGACCTCGCCAAAACCATACAAAGCAAACCCACATATAAAAACAACACCTATAATCGGGGTAACACATCCCAAGCCCAAGAAGTCCATGCTGTAGAAGAGACTCCCGCCCGAAGAAGCCCTGGAAGATGGGTCCGAGACCGAAAGTTTGCCCCACTCGGGTCGACTTTGGTACAAGCCTTTGAAAGACTAACCAATCAAGGAAAGTTGAGACCTATAGGCCCCACCTGTGACCCTCCTGTCAAAAGCAAATATTGGGTCGAAGGTACTTACTGCAAATTCCATCAAGGAAATGGGCATGACACTGAAAACTGCTGGAATCTAAAACATACGATCCGGGACATG
Source organism: Spinacia oleracea (assembly GCF_020520425.1). Taxonomy (NCBI): domain Eukaryota; kingdom Viridiplantae; phylum Streptophyta; class Magnoliopsida; order Caryophyllales; family Amaranthaceae; genus Spinacia; species Spinacia oleracea. The sequence continues at coordinate 104,679,304 of NC_079487.1, forward strand.
ATAGAGGATGAAGTGATACCTCTCCCTAACGTTGGCAAACCCAACAACAACAAGAGCCCACTCGGCTCTTGTCACATCTCTCTCGACCAACCAGAGAATTTCAACCCCACGGTGTACATCACGCCTCAAGGTGCACCACTCGTTGTGGTCCCTATGGATCGAATGGAGAGAGAAGTGTGCGGTGTGTGGAATGATGATGCTGAAGATATTTACCTATCTCAAGTATCGAGCCAGGACCTCTTCACCGAAACTTGGCCCGGGTATGCTCTCATTGACACCACCCCTCAGGAGCCCGAGGTCGACAACCTCACCCGATCCGGAAGAATATACCAACCGGATATTCACCCACCTCCTATGGACGACATCCCGGTTAGGCAAACTCCTGAGAATGGACGGCACTCCACCGTCGCAGAAGTCATTGAAAATCCTCTCCTGAAACAACTAAAAAGAACCAAGGTCGAGATTACCATCTGGGATCTCATGTGTACTTCAAAGGAACATCGCGAAAAGCTTATTCGCTCACTCGACCTCATCTCAGTACCTACAGATATCACACCCGACTCATTGGTTAGCCATGTCACGAGAGATGCCGGAGAAAAAGCCATAGTTTTCACTGACAAAGACTTGCCCAAAGAGGGGGGTGCTCACAATAAAGCCCTTTACCTAGTGGTTGGATGCAAAGGACAAAATATCCTCCTAGCGCTCGTAGATAACGGTTTGGCGGTTAATGTTTGCCCATTACGAACCGCCCATTGCTTGGGGCTAGGAAATGATGACTTCCAAACCTCCACGCAAGGGGTACGAGCTTATGATAACTCCCGAAGGCATGTGTTGGGAAAAATCAACCTCACCATACAAACCGGGCATGTGGCACGCACCACGGAGTTTCAAATAATTGACATCAAGCCCACTTTCAACCTCCTCTTGGGGCGACCTTGGATCCATGACTTAGGAGGTGTGGCTTCTACCTTGCACCAAATGGTTAAACTTAACCATAACAGGGTAATACTAGAAATCCGCGCCCCTCCTCTCGACGTCAGTTGCACTATGGTTGGAACGACCGAAACTGCAGACGACCTTTACGGGTTTCAAATGGAAGAAACAATCCAGTTCATCGAAGATTATGATCCAGCATTCCTAGACCCGCATGCATCCCGAGTCATCCCTAGAATGCTGTTAGCTCAAGGTTTTTTCCCAGGAACCCCATTGGGCATAAGGAAGAAGGAATACACATTCCATCCTTTTCCCAACAAATCTACTCCCTTTGGCTTAGGCTATGAACCAACGGAGGAAGATATTGCTGACCGCCTGTCTAGGCTACGCCTTAACAAAGCCAAACAAACCACCCTCCTTCCCCCGTACCAAAGAACCCTTAACGGGATGTTCGTTCGGGAGGGAGAAGAACACCCATGTTGTGATTTCCCTGAACCCTTCGTTCAGGATGGCTTGCTAAAACCCGGATTTGAAATTTCCCATGACTGCCACACCTTGGATGAGGCACCCCACCTCACCAAGACTAAAACAGCTGAAATATTGGACAACCAGGCTCTATGGACATTGTTTAACGAATCGAGGCCTATGGAGAACGAGACTGTGATGACTACCCTAGCTTTACAAGATGAAGGTTTCGATCCAACCCGGTTAATCTCTCCTGCATCAACACTAGAAGAGATCGAGAACGGATGGGTGAAGACATATCAGTGGGTCAATGCAAAAGGAATAGACTTCAAGATGAGTACCGGTGAAGGACCGAAGTTTTATGAGACTAAACCCCATGCTTGAGCCACATAGCGCACCCGTAGTAAAAAGCGCCTAGTAGTTCTTTAGATTGGTAGAAAAATAATAAAGACTTTAGATGGTCCCAAGACCCCTTAGAATATAGGTCAAGTTTGTTTCAGTGTGTTTTCTTTACATTCCAAATTAATAAAGGCGTAATATTTCTCCTAAAAAATTCTTATAAAAACACCAAATGTACTTGCAAAACACAAAAATAAAGAGGCGGCCCACTCTAGGCCCAACAAACAAAGCCCACTCGGTTTTTGAAATAGTGCCATGGGAGCCAATTCCCCAAAACCCACAAAATAAACCACACTATCCCATTCATATCCCCAAAACCTAAAAAGCCAACCAGTGTCATCATAAGAGTCAATCCATGCAACCCAAGAAATCAAAGGAAATCAAAATCCAAAACAATGCAAATGTTACCAAAAAACAGATTCATAAAACATAATTCCATCATACCCTTCACTAACAACACGCACTTCAACCCACCTCAAAAGCCTACACAAAGATCTTAATAACTTCCGCACCCTAACCCCATTTTCAAAACTGTTTCGAGTCACGAATAGAAAAAATTAATCCGGACAAAAATGCATTTCACGCTAACAGTAAAAAAAGCCTCCAAAATAGCCTCAAAATTGACTTTAAATACGAGAAAAAAATCAAGGCACAAAAAAAAAGAAATAAATGCAAGAACATGTGAAGCAAAGCGTCCAAAATTGACCGCCCAAGTCATTTTCAGCGCCCAGGGCTGGGCGCCGAAATTTCTGACGCCCCAGCCTGGGCGTTGAAACTCTCTGCCTGCCAAAAAATTTCTTTTCAGAAGTGCTCGTCATTTTATCCGCACACAACGGAAAAATAACGAACACTTGGGGGGTACAGTACGTATCCAAATAGGCTTACCAAAATATAGCCATACAAATTAGTCGAATTTCATTTTTTACGCGACTTACGGCAAAAAAAAAACGGCAGACGAAAATAATGATAATACTTCACTCATTTGACCGGTTAAGTAATATGCTACCACCTCAGGGCATATCTACCGAAATCCGGCATAATAGAACTTATTCTAAAGCTAGAACTACGCGCGACCTGATTCTTACAAGATACGTAGGCAATCCTTACCAAGGATTCGGTCCAATAAAAAAACATATTCTTTGTGCAAAAGTGTTAGACATATAAAAACATAAAAAAGAGGAGAAACAAAAATAAATGAAAATGAAAAATAAAAATACGCCTTTATTGAGAAATAATAAGAAGGAAAACAAAGTGCTAAGAATAAAAACAAGCACAACTGAAATAAATAGAGGGCACCTACACCCTAGCAAGAACTACACTACTCTAGTTCTTCCGGATCATCAAATAAAGTCTTGTAGAGGGCAATGTTCGCAGGATCCACCCCCACATTCTTCTGCGCTGCCCCAATATCAATCTCCATAAGAACCGGCTCCTGGACACTAACTTCCAAAGATGCCAAGGCTTCAGAAACATTCTCAGTTATAGCCCGCTCAGCCTCAAGGGCACAGACAATGGTGGGAGAAGGATTATTATCATCAACTAGACTAGCCACTGTTTCTACAGGCGGCTGAGCCTTCCTAACCCATACATTGTTCCGGCGACGATCTCCGCTAGAGCTTGCATTTCTTTTAACAACAGCAGGCCCTTTCATGTTAGGCATCTTTTTAGGCCTGAAACTGGAACGGGGAGGAACTTCCTTTCGCTTTCGATCAGGACGAGCTTTCACAGTCTTAATACTATAGGTACGAGGTTTGGCAGAATCAGGACCCTCATACCTAACACGAATACGAGGTATCAAAAGCTCAGCCGGCTCCCCATTTCGAGCATCGGTCCTCACATCTTTATCATCGGAGCTCATCCACAACTTGTAGTTTTCAGAAAGACCCACAAAGCCATTTGTAGCTACGGCCCAACGTGGGAGACCATCATAATACTTAGCCCACGCTAGAACCCGTGTTTGTGAAAAGGCCGCTACCTTAGGTGGTACCGTATCAGAAAAGGGGATAGTCTGCCTTAAACCGTATTGACGCATGACTCGGTAAGGGAAAATATAAATGGGACGAGATAACCCCAACAAGGAAACATAAACCGATACATCAGAACCCCCCGTCATAGTAGTCAAACCCCACCACGGTACCACCCACTTAATAGAACAGATGCCATAAGTAAAAAAGGAGGTCCATTCGGCCTCGTCCTGGCCTTGGTGCAAGTATTTTCGGTTACCCAAGGCTATAGGGCGATAATGTTTAGGATCGGCAGGAGCTTCCAAAAGTCTAAGCCGTTCCACGAGCCAAATCTGCAAAAAACGGGCACGATAAAAAAAATAATAATAATGAAAGAAAACGGTTCCTGGGGCGCAGTTTCAACGCCCAGGACCAGGCGCCGAATATTCCAGCGCCCAGCCCTGGATGCTGAAACTCATTCTGTACGCAAAAAAAAATAGAAGAAAAAAAACGTGTATACGTGCGCAAGAAAAAAATCGATTACCTGCAGTAATAGGGGGCTTCCCTTAAAATGTTCAGATTTGGCATCCTTCTTTAGCTCATCCGCACTCAGCAAAGTCTCGGCAACAACCAACGGCATGATAGAATAGCAACTTTCCATCTGGCTAATCAAGGGGATCAACCTTATGTCACCGAACTCACCATTGTTATTTGATAGCAAATAGTGATTCAACAAGCAAAATACAAGGGCTCGAATATTCAATTTCTGTTCGGTCATATTCTTACTAGGCCTAAAGTGATGTTTTACAAGTTTTGCCAAGTTAACCTCGTCACCTACAACAATTTCAGCAAACATGTTATCATCTAGTCCTAGGAAAGCCCCATGGTTGTTTTACCCTCTTCGATGGTGCCCGGAGTAACAGGAGTAGCATTAGTAGGATAACCAAGGATCGCAGCAAATTCATCTGGCAAAGGACATATCTCGTTGCCCCGAAAGGCAAAAACATGATGATCGGAGTCCCAAAAGCTTAGGGCAGCATGCAGAAAGTTATAATCAATATTAATTTGTTGTAAGCCTAAAAGTGCCTCTAAGTGGTATTCTTTTAACAAAGCCTTTTCTGTGGGAGTAAGGGCCCGTAGCCAACGCCTAACAGTCCGTTGGAGTGAGAAAGTAGGGATCGACATGGCAAAAGCAATGAGTAATTAAAACACAGCAAAAAAAGAGAGAAAGAAATTGAGAGTGGTGGAAAATAGGGACGTATCTAGCCCCTATATATAGCTGGACGCACCCAGTGACATCCTGATCCCATTCGGAAACATGTTAGGAAATCCGAAAGTCAAATATCACCAGGAAAAGACTTTCAGCGCCCACAGCTGGGCGCCGAAATGTTTAACGCCTAGCCTTGGGCGCTGGAAATGCAGCCCAAGGCCCGGATTTCACAAAACGCGAAACAGGAAAGGACTTAAAACCGTGTTGCTAAACACGAGGCCCTATTGCAAGTAGGATCAAGCCCAAAGCACCTTTAGCTCCCAAATAAGCAAAAAAAAAACATTAAAACTTGGTCGAAACTTAGACTTGTCTCAGAAAATGCTTATGTACACTTTTCAAATCAAAATAAATATCATGGTCATTCTTCGAAACACCAAAATGTGTGTCGTTAAGTCATTGGTTTTCCAAATAAAAAATGTTTTTCTGTCAAAGGATTAATCCAGGCCAAGCTAAGACCGGATGTCGCCTGAAAACTAAAGTCGCACTCCACGGCTTCGCTAAAGTAGCACACTACTATAAAAGGTCGCTCGCACATACGAGCGTGACCCCAAACATGATTACAAGATGCGAAAAACGACCGACGAGCCCTAGTGCTTGGGGGCTCGCGAAAAAAATAGACTCCAACAAGGAGCGCACGATCAAAATCACATTCCCGGACTACCCCATACACCATCTCATGTTTGGATATCTAAAAAAAAAACAGGTTCGACCTCAGAGAAAGGTCGTCATTGACACTTGTGTATGGTCCTCTGATCGAAGACCAAGTAGTGGCAAAAATCGAGCCGTAAAGACTAGTTCAAAACCGCAAAAGCAGACGGTCGCAAGACAAAGGTCCGTCTGAACACGTTGTCAGCCCACGTTCAGGTTACAACTAAATTCGAGCATCCCTCGAAAGAATTCGCTCTTGCAAGAATGAATAAAAAGAAATTCTCAAAAGAAATCACAAAGAACCAAATAAATAGGAACTTGCCCATCTTCAGTTGGCAAGACCGCGGCACGCGAATCCCAAATCAAAAAGACGAATTCAGGTTCGCTCACCTCCAGCGAGCGGGGCGTCCACCCTTAGCGGACAGGGCTCGCCCACCTTCAGCGGGCGGGGTCTGCGTCACTAGCCGCGCAGGTCCTCAGTTTTCGAAAAATAGAATCTTCAAAAAAACAAAATGAAACAGGCTCGCCATCTTCAGCCGGCGGGGTCTACGGCGCAAACCACGTAGGTCCTTATTTTCAAAAAAACACAAAAAAAAAAATCAAAATAGATTCGTCCACTTCTATCGGACGGGGTGTCCACCCTTAGCGGACAGGTTCGCCATCTTTAGCCTGCGGGGTCTACGTCACAAGTCGCGTAGGTCCTTATTTTCAAATATTCAAAAAACAAGATTCGTCCACTTTTTCGGACGGGGCGTCCACCCTTAGCGGACAGGCTCGCCATCTTTAGCCGGCGGGGTCTACGTCACAAGTAGCGTAGGTCCTTAGTCGCTGCAGCGATAACTTTTTCTGGTTTTCCCTTTTCCAAAAATTAAAAGGATTGGTTTTCCGTTTTTTCCAAAAAGAGCGATGTGCTGGATTTTCCTTCGTTTTACGTCCCATAAAAACAAGGGGGTTTTCTCGTTTAGCTAGCCCTGAAAATGAGAATCTTTAAAAACATTTTACCTCGTGGTTGGGCTTGGCCAGGCCCAATTACACTTTATAGCTTTGATTTCGAAAACATTTGTAGCTACTCCCAATGACAAAGTGAGGGAGTTTCTACGCCTCTTTAGATACTTCGAATGACAAAGTGAGGGAGTATTCTGTACTATCCGTTGACAAATCCCAATGACACGTGAGGGATATGTCGACATTTCAAGTGATGACCCTTAAGTCAAATGTTATCACTCGGGGGCTCGTGAGACCCTCGCAAAACAGGTCACATATACCATGGCTTGTGTGACGCACTCCGTCTAATACTTTGACCATCGTCTCATCCCGAGACTCAGTCAAAGTGGGGGCTAACTGTAGACACCTACTTTTGTCCCCATTCCCGAAAGGGAAAGGTTCGATGATGAAAACATAAATCTCCACTTGACAACGCATCTCCTATAAAATAAACGAATCTCAATTCCCCTTTTCATTTTACCCGAAACCTGCTATTTATGGAAACCTGCTAAAAATAGTAATTGCCGTAAAGGGTGGCTTCTAAAAGTGGCAAGTCATAAAAGATAGAAACCTGTCAGAATTAGGTGTTGCACTCCAACATAAATCCTAAATGAGATAGAAAACTGCGAGAATCCTATTCCTAATATGATTCAGAAATAAGAGTTACGTATTAATTAAAATCCTAACGAGCCTAGAGTTCGTAACGGGCCCAGACGCATTCCGTCATGAAATTGATACGCACTAAAAGACTTGATTAAAGTCTCAATCACTACGGATTTCAGGAATCCGAATCTGACTAAGAAAACAGCCCATACCCTATTTTCAACGCCCGGCTCTAGGCGCCGAAATCTTCGGCGCCCACGCCTGGGCGCTGAAAATACCTGGGTACGTGTTTTTTCCTAATTCTTTGTGGATTAGAACTCTGCAATTCTATCTTTCCACGAACTCTTCCCTATAAATACAACCCCAAATTCGACGTGAAAGAACACAACACACAATTCATATTCTGAGTATTGACTCCAACCCTTAGCCTAAGCCTCTCGCTGCGAAATTGTTCACGCGTTCTGTCGCAATCGATCCATAAATCGAACAGAACGTATCATGTCCCGTAATTTGAGATACGTTAAATAAAAATGAGAAATAGCAAAGTCAAAGTTGTTAGTTTTCTGTCCCTTTTCGATGATTTAATTGCTTTCCTCGCCCTTTTTATGAACTGTTAAACTAACTAAATCTGATTGTTCTATCACGCCTAACAAATATAATATTTTTGGGAAATTGGATTATCATGCTAGGTCCCTTAATACTATTTAAATCAGATAATCACGATCGATCTAGTATTATATGTTGCATATTGCTAAAATCAACTCAGATTAGTTTAATAGTTAATGCATGTCCCTTCAATTATTTATGTTGATCTAGTAAGGATATCCTGCCTCTGGAGTTATCGACGAGCGAAGTACTCCTCTCGGTAGTTACATTCCCCCGAACCCTCAATCTCTACCTTGCGGGTGTATGTTGAGAGGTCCCCACACCAGGGATCACAAGGGAACCTACGGCCGTCGTGGTCAAACATAATTGCACTCCCTTTATGTCACGATAATCGGGTTTTGTTAGTTTTTCTCATTGTTGTTAAAAACTGAATGGCGACTCCTATACTACTAGTCAATTGGGTGTATACTCACAGGAAATCCAATTACACTTGATTGAATAAAAGAATCGTCACACCCATGAGGGACGAGGTCACGCATTAGCCTCGTGCTTTTTCGACCCCCTCACACACCCATCCCCCCAACGAAGGGTCAGGACACTCCTGCACAAAACACAGTAGACATAAACACATGGGCACGAGCATGAAAACACTAAAATCAGTACGAAAAGAGAGGGCAACTTACAGCGCCAGGCTCCGGGAGACGAAGAGAATCCTGGATAAACTGATAATAGCTAGCTCCCTCTATCACCAACTCCGTCGCCGGCACGCCAGTCCTCGAGTGGACCCTCCACGACTCGCCTATCGAACGAGTAGACAGCATGGTCGCGGGCGGAGGCCTAGGCACCGAAAAAGCCCCAACCGTCTGCATGCGTACCCGCTCTCCCACGTACCAGACAGGGTCCCGGCGGCCAACGAACAAAACCCGCATCTGGCTCAGGGCATAACTATCCCTGACCGAGGCATAAGTACCCCTAAAAGAGAGCCATGGGGTCCAAACCACCTGTTTTTGTACAAACACGGTCAGATCTCGCATATAGAAAATAAAAAGAATGACAAAATACGAGATAGGGGATAAGATTCTGCACATGCTCAGGGTTCTCGTCCCGAATGAGATCCTACACGGTATCGGGCGGTGGACGCACTGTCAGCTTCTTCTTCCAACCCCAACGACGACCGGCAGGGTACTCCAAAGGCCTCTGCCCCTTTCGGGGAGCCAGCCAAGGTAAATGCTCAAAGGCCCACAGCTACAAAAGGAAAAGACAATAAAACATCAAAAAAAGATGCCCGGTAAAAGCGAGAAAACAAAAGAAAGTCTAGGCACATACCTCGATCAAACGCGGCACTCCCGCTAATGTAATCACAAAGTGACGTCTACTCGGGTCCGAGTCGCGCACCGCCAAACTCATATGGCCGACGAGCGTCGCATAGCCCAAATCGCCCCAGCAATAGTCACCCAGTGTAGACACGTCCTCCACCATGCCTATCCACCTCGGGTCAAAGGTGTCAGTCGGACCCGATAGAAAAGTGGAAGTAATAAAATGGAGGTAGAATAGCCGAGCCTGTCTCGAAGGCGACTCCTCTACCCCATGCTCCAAAGCCCACATCAGGTCAGCGAAAGGTATCCCACGGGGCTGGTACGAAGGCAATCTCCTGCCCATCCACGAGCCCAGGAGCCTGGTACCCTCAGCAATAGTCGGCGATGGGCCATCCGACCTCAGACGAACGGGGTTCCCTGTAAAGGTCAAGCCCGTCAAAGCCGTGTAGTCCTCGGGAGTGATCGTCATCTCGCCCCAAGGAAAATGGAAGGTGTTGGTGGTATCCCACCACCACCTCATGAACGACCGCAGAAAGGACAGGGAGATGTTAAGCCGCAGTATCTCCCAGAAGGTCTCGACCACCGGAAACAGTGAGCTCGCCCTCACCAAAGCCTGGGCGTCCGAGCTCAGGAAACTAAAAACGGTCTCACTCGTCGCTGCGCCATAGCCGCGAACCGTAGTCTCTCTCCTCGCGTGAAGGCGGGAAGTCATGTGGTGCTCTAGGTCGTAGTGCAGATCACGACCGTCGTAGAGCTCAGGGCCCACCCATAGGGGACCCGCGCCAGTAGACTGACGCGTCATGCCACGCTCCTCGTGGCCACCAGAAGGAGGTGACGACTCGTCAGGCATGCTGATCAATAATACAATAAGGCATTATACCTTTAACAAGACTGGCACTCACACCAATCACTAAAGGAGTGCATTCCACTCATAAAATGGAGTCATACAATTTTTGTTCCCTAAGACATGATACTAAGTTCATATCGAGCAAAAAAATTCCCTAAGTGAAAATTTTTTAATTAACTCCAACAAAATGAAAATTCTTCCATAATTTGTCATTCATGAATTATGAGGAACGCAAGCAATATACCAAGAACACTTACATTGTAAGAAAACACTAGAGTCGTAGGTATACTTGGGGGCTAGCATAAAATTGCCCAAATTCAACAAGAATCAACATACTTGCGAAAATTAACATGCACAAACTAATTAACATGTTATGTGGAACATTTCCAACTATCTAATTGAAGGAAAGGGGCACAAAATCAAAAACCCCCAAATCAATTTCATGCATAAAAATACTTGACAAAAATACTGAAATTGACAAAAAAAAGCTCAAAATTACTGAAAATTACTTACATTGAGAAGATTAGGAAGTGATTTGGAGTAGAATTCGTAAAGAAAAGTGAAGAAACGAGCAAGAAATCAGTTGAAAGAGATGAGGAGCTTGAGCGAAAATGGTGGAACTGGGAAAGGAAGGAGACGGCCCGCGAATTTAAAAGACCCGTCTCCCCTTCGCGTTTTCAACGCCCAGCTTTGGGCGTTAGAAATTCACGCGCCCAGAGATGGGCGCTGAAAATGCTTCCCAGACAGCGAATATTCTCTGTCGGGCACGCGCAATCCCCTATTTTGTGTAAAATATCCGTTATCTTGATATTTCTTTCTCAAGAACGGTATTTTGCAATATCGTTAAAAATATACACAGTGTGGACCCACTTATAGGACACACCTGATCAGGAAATATTGCGGCCCACCAACAGGTTGTAATCACAAAAGCCCTTCTACATAGGCAAAATAAGAAATTCAAAATGGGCTCGCCCACCCTCAGCGGGCGGGGTCTGCGTCACTAGCCGCGCAGGTCCTTAGTTTTCCAAAAATAGAATCTTCAAAAAACAAAATGAAACAGGCTCGCCATCTTCAGCCGGCGGGGTCTACGGCACAAACCACGTAGGTCTTTATTTTCAAAAAAAAAACACAAAACAAATTACAAAATAGATTCGTCCACTTCTATCGGACGGGGTGTCCACCCTTAGCGGACAGGTTCGCCATCTTTAGCCGGCGGGGTCTACGTCACAAGCCGCGTAGGTCCTTATTTTCAAATATTCAAAAAACAAGATTCATCCACTTTTTCGGACGGGGCGTCCACCCTTAGCGGGACAGGCTCGCCATCTTTAACCGGCGGGGTCTACGTCACAAGTCGCGTAGGTCCTTAGTCGCTGCAGCGATAACTTTTTCTGGTTTTCCCTTTTCCAAAAATTAAAAGGATTGGTTTTCCGTTTTTTCCAAAAAAGAGCGATGTGCTGGATTTTCCTTCGTTTTACGTCCCATAAAAACAAGGGGGTTTTCTCGTTTAACTAGCCCTGAAAATGAGAATCTTTAAAAACATTTTTACGTCGTGGTTGGGCTTGGCCAGGCCCAATTACACTTTATAGCTTTGATTTCGAAAACATCTGTAGCTACTCCCAATGCCAAAGTGAGGGAGTTTCTACGCCTCTTTAGATACTTCCAATGATAAAGTGAGGGAGTATTCTATACTATCCGTTGACAAATCCCAATGACACGTGAGAGATATGTCGACATTTCAAGTGATGACCCTTAAGTCAAATGTTATCACTCGGGGGCTCGTGAGACCCTCGCAAAACAGGTCACATACACCATGGCTTGTGTGACGCACTCCGTCTAATACTTTGACCATCGTCTCATCCCGAGACTCAGTCAAAGTGGGGGCTAACTGTAGACACCTACTTTTGTCCCCATTCCCGAAAGGGAAAGGTTCGATGATGAAAACATAAATCTCCACTTGACAACGCATCTCCTATAAAATAAACGAATCTCAATTCCCCTTTTCATTTCACCCGAAACCTGCTATTTATGGAAACCTGCTAAAAATAGTAACTGTCGTAAAGGGTAGCTTCTAAAAGTGGCAAGTCATAAAAGATAGAAACCTGTCAGAATTAGGTGTTGCACTCCAACATAAATCCTAAATGAGATAGAAAACTGCGAGAATCCTATTCCTAATATGATTCAGAAATAAGAGTTACGTATTAATTAAAATCCTAACGAGCCTAGAGTTCGTAACGGGCCCAGACGCATTCCGTCATGAAATTGATACGCACTAAAAGACTCGATTAAGTCTCAAACACTACGGATTTCAGGAATCCGAATCTGACTAAGAAAACAGCCCATACCCTATTTTCAACGCCTGGCTCTGGGCGCCGAAATCTTCGGCGCCCACGCCTGGGCGCTGAAAATACCTGGGTACGTGTTTTTTCCTAATTCTTTGTGGATTAGAACTCTGCAATTCTATCTTTCCACGAACTCTTCCCTTTAAATACAGCCCCAAATTCGACGTGAAAAGGACACACAATTCATATTCTAAGTATTGACTCCAATCCTTACCCTAAGCCTCACGCTGCGAAATTGTTCACGCGTTCTGTCGCAATCGATCCATAAATCGAACAGAACGTATCCTGTCCCATAATTTGAGATTCGTTAAATAAAAAGGAGAAATAGCAAAGTCAAAGTGGTTAGTTTTCTGAAAACCGTGACGCACCTCTCAAGGGTGCGTCGTAATGTGTCCCTTTTCGATGATTTAATTGCTTTCCTCGCCCTTTTTATGAACTGTTAAACTAACTAAATCTGATTGTTCTATCACGCCTAACAAATATAATATTTTTTGGAAATTGGATTATCATGCTAGGTCCCTTAATGCTATCTAAATCAGATAATCACGATCGATCTAGTATTATATGTTGCATATTGCTAAAATCAACTCAGATTAGTTTAATAGTTAACGCATGTCCCTTCAATTATTTATGATGATCTAGTAAGGATATCATGCCTCTGGAGTTATCGACGAGCAAAGTACTCCTCTCGGTAGTTACATTCCCCCGAACCCTCAATCTCTACCTTGCGGGTGTATGTTGAGAGATCCCCACACCAGGGATCACAAGGGAACCTACGGCCGTCGTGGTCAAACATAATTGCACTCCCTTTATGTCACGATAACCGGGTTTTGTTAGTTTTTCTCATTGTTGTTAAAAACTGAATGGCGACTCCTATATTACTAGTCAATTGGGTGTATACTCACAGGAAATCCAATTACACTTGATTGAATAAAAGAATCGTCACACCCACGAGGGACGAGGTCACGCATTAGCCTCGTGCTTTTTCGACCCCCTCACAGTAGTAAGCTGGAAAAGTGCTAAGCAAAGCACCATTGCGGATTCTACAACTGAAGCGGAGTACATTGCTGCACATGAAGCAGCAAATGAAGCTATATGGCTAAGGAAGTTCATAGGTGAACTTGGTGTAGTCCCCTCCATTAAAGGACCAATAGCCCTGTATTGTGATAATAACCGAGCTATTGCACAGGCAAAGGAGCCTAGACACCACCAAATAGTCAAGCATGTACTTCGTAGATTTCACCTTCTACGAGAGTTCGTTGAAAGAAAAGAAGTCGAGATAAGCAAGATTGGAACTGATGACAACATATCAGATCCATTGACTAAACATCTGCCGCAGGCGAAGCACAACTCGCACACTGCAGCTATGGGAATCAAGCATATTGGAGAATGACTTTGATGTCCTTGTTTAATGTTTTAAAGTTTTAGAGTTTAATTCTTTGTAAAACATTATTGGTTAATCATTCACAATAAATGAATAGAATTCATTTTTCCATTTAATTTGTGGTTTATTAAATGATGAGTCCCTTCAATTTGACGATATATTCAAGATAGACTGTCAGGACCAGTCCTGTGACTAAGAAATGTCTATCAAGTGAACTTGAATGTCAAAAGTTGAAAATGGTCCCTGGTCGGAGTTTTCTATAAAATTGGACGCATAGAAAACGTTAGACGACTAGAATGCAAGATGACTAGTAGTTCTGTTTCTTGAACTATGTGGACATGACAATGTCGCAATCATTTGCATAGATACTTACTTTGGGAAGACTAGTATCGGACAGACCTATGAAACTTTACTGTAAGAGATGAAAATCTGTCATAAGTAAATTTCATTAAAATTATTAGACACTAAATCCTCAATACCTGAGTAATTTGAGATTACTTGTTTGAGAACTGGTTACTTTGACGTTGACCAACCGTCGCACCGTAAAAGGAGGCTATAAAGGCAACGCCCAGGTAATCACCTATCAAACGAAGTCTAATCTCAAGATCGCAAGATTGGGATTGTCCTCCCATAAATCGGGATGAGATGCTTAAAATTTGTACAAGGCCACTCGGAGAGCTAGAAACTGTAAAATGCATGGCCGTGCTCAGATGAATCATAGGCTATGATTATCTGTTTTATTTGATCAGTTGAACTCTGAAACCGAGAAACACCTCTGGACATAATAAGGATGACAACTCTTACCTGATGTTAAAGAGCAAGCATCGAGCGACAAAGGAATTAGGTAATGCACACTTGTCCCTAAGGACAAGTGGGAGACTGAAGGAAATAATGCCCTTGGTCCAAGTATGCATATAATATTAAGTCTAATAAATGCCGTTCAGTATTAATTAACAAGTTAATAATTCAGTGAGATCAAGTGAGCTGAATGCCTAGCTAGAGGCCGCTTCAGTTCAAGTGGAATTAATGATATTAATCCACAGCTTACTCTTGACTGAACCCGTAGGGTCACACAAATAGTACGTAAACGGATCAAGTATTTAATGGCATTAAATACTCCATCTATGGATATTCGGAATCGACGGATCTTGGTTTCAGTGGGAGCTGAGATGGTCACAAGCAAGAGATGAATACTCCGGAAACGATGATATTGCCGGAAACGGAAATATGGATCGTATCGGAAATATAAATATTATCCAAGTCGTAGATGTTGCCGGAAACGGAAACATGGTACGTAACGGAAAATATTGATGGAAATGGAAATATTGCCGGAATCGGAAATATTGCCGGAAGCGGAAATATTGTCTGAATCGGAAATATTATCGGAATCGGAAAATAATTCTGGAAACGGAAATATTAAATATTTGTTCGAAACGGAAATTAATTCCGGAATCGGAAATATTAAATATTGTTCGTATCGGAAATGAATTCCGGAATCGAAAAATTAATCGGAAGCGTATCGTACGAATTAGCATCGGACGAGGCCTGCCAGACGAAGGTCCAGCACAAAGTCGGGCCATCGCCCAGCAAGCCAGCGCGCCACAACGCACCAGCCAAGGCTGCGCCAGGCCCACCGCAAGGTAGGCCCAGCGCGCGCCAAGGCTGCGGCAGCGTGTGGGCCTTGTGGCAATGGGCTGCGAGCTCGCGGGCTGCGCGCGCGTGCATGGCGCCCCTCGTGGGCTGTTGTGCTTGCGTGTGTGTGTTTGTGTGCTATACGAATCCTAAAGCTATTAGGTTTCGATATATGATTAAATTCCTAATCCTAAAAGGATAAAATAATTAATTAAGAGTTCTATTAGGATTCTAGTTTAATTAATTCGTATCCTAATAGGATTCCAGTTCCTTTTCCATACCTCTATAAATAGGTGCCTAGGGTCATAATTTATAGATACAATTGAAGTATTCTAAAGGTAAGATTTTGAAGAAGAAAATCAGCCATACACTTGCACCATATTAGCCGAAATTCCTAAGCTACCTTAAGGGCGATTCTAGTTGGTCAAGCTTAAGGCGGATCCGGACGTGCTGTGGACTATCTACGGAGGGACGACACTTGGAGTCCTAAAGACTTGTTCTTGTTCGGTTCGGGCGCAGCTAGGGAGGGCACGCAACAAAGTGTATGCATCTAAACTATGCTAAATGATTATGTGTAAATAATATGCTTTCCTGACTTTATGGTTTTTCCGCATGATTTATGTTTTGTCATATGAATCATAACCTAACATTGACTTAGTAGTGAAAAGGTGAAATACATGAGGTTAGAAGGTGGACATACACTTTTCATAGGCTACCATATATATAGTGACCCCTAATTAAATATAATCACCTTTTTTTAATCTACAATGACCCTTTATAAATAAAATTACAGTTGTTATAGTTACCTTTTTAACGTATAGTACGTGACCCCTAATTAAATATAGTCACCTTCTTTTTAACCTATAATGACCCTTGTTTAAATAAATCTCAGTTGTTACAGTTACTTTTTTTTCATATAGTGATCCCTAGTATATAGTCTACCATTAAATTACCCTCTTGAAGTTCACTTTTAACATACAGTTATTCTTTGATAGCCTATGTAGGATCCGAACCTACACCATTGTGCAATTGCACATAGATCTACCAATTGAGCTAATAGACTTCAGAACTATTACTCGTTACCTAAAGCTAAATTGCTTAACAATAAAACAAACGCATAAACAAACATAAAAGTGAGGAAGGGTAGCAATACCTCTTGTCAATGACGCACTAGGCATTAACTCACTAAGCATAAATTAAGATTCAAGAATCATACCACCCTACTCAGAAGAAAATTTTAAGCATATAAACTCCTTATCCCGCTACCATTCAAACGAATAGGCCCAAGTGCCCAACAAACGCAAATCGGGAATGCTAAGATTGTGCAAATATATCAACAAAACGTATCATCAACTAGAAAAGTAACCTTAAAAAGAAAACACAGATTCAATCTATTACAACCTATATAGTGACCCTTATGGTTGAATAGTCACCCTTAAAACTGAAAAATTGTTTCAAAGTAGACAAAGTAACCTCTATGCAAAAAGAAACTTCAATAATAACTATAATAAAATCATTTTACATTAGTAACTAAAATTTTAGCATACTGACCTTTGTTGCAGAATTATGGATGGAAGAGCTACCCTTATAATTATGAACATTTACAATTTCATCAATTCTACACATTGAAACTAAAATATTAGCATTAAAACATCTTATCAGACCAGCACACTGCAAAATCGAACGTAACAAAGTGCAAAAAATATGAAAATTATTATTATACATCTAAACCCTAATTTTGTGATTGAGTAAATAAGACCCTAATGTTAAGTTATGATACATATGAATAAACATAAATCATGCGGAAAAACCATAAAGCCAGGAAACATATTATTTACACAGAATCATTTAGCATAATTCAGATGCATACACTTTGTAGTGTGCCCTCCCTAGCTGCGCCCGAACCGAACAAGAACAAGTCTTTAGGACTCCAAGTGTCGTCCCTCCGTAGATATTCCACAACACGTCCTGATCCACCTTAAGATTGACCAACTAGAATCGCCCTTAAGGTACTATATATTTTTGGCTAATAGGGCAAGAATATGGCTGATTTTTCTACTTAAAAATCTCAGCTTTTTATTGTTTGAATACTTGAAAATTATCTGTATAAATTATGAGCCCTTAACTCATATTTATAGGCCATGGAATAAGTAACCGAATCCTACTAGGATACGAATTAATTAAATTAGAATCCTAGTAGAACTCTTATTTAATTAATTTATCTTTTAGGATTAGGAATTTAATCATTAAACAAATCCTATACGCTTTAGGTTTCGTATGTGAACACAAACTCTACACGAGCATGACCCGCAAGCATGCAGGCCATGCCCGCGCACAGCCCACACGGCCGCTCGGCCCACGCTAGCTACAAGCCCACGCGAGCAGCAGCAATGCTGGCAGCCCACTACTCACAGCTGCGCGCGCTGCCACGGCCTGCTGGGCCTGGCCTTGCGCTGGACCTGGCGTGGCCTTGGCTGTTCGTGTGGCGCGCTGGCTTGCTGGGCGATGGCCCGGCTTCGTGCTGGGCCTTCGTCTGGCAGGCCTCGTCCGATGCTAATTCGTACGATACGCTTCCGATTAAATTCCCGATTCCGGAATTTATTTCCGATACGAACAATATTTAATATTTTCGATTCCGGAATTAATTTCCGTTTCGAACAAATATTTAATATTTCCGTTTCCGGAATTATTTTCCGATTCCGATAATATTTCCGATTCTGACAATATTTCCGTTTCCGGCAATATTTCCGATTCCGGCAATAATTCCATTTCCGATAATATTTTCCGATACGTACCATGTTTCCCTTTCCGGCAACATCTACGACTTGGATAATATTTATATTTCCGATGCGATCCATATTTCCGTTTTCGGCAATATCATCGTTTCCGGAGTATTCATTTCTTGCCTTTGACGATCTCAGCTCCCACTGGAACCAAGATCCGTCGATTCCGAATATCCATAGATGGAGTATTTAATGCCATTAAATACTTGATCCGTTTACGTACTATTTGTGTGACCCTACGGGTTCATTCAAGAGTAAGTTGTGGATTAATATAATTAATTCCACTTGAACTGAAGCGGCCTCTAGCTAGGCATTCAGCTCACTTGATCTCACTGAATTATTATCTTGTTAATTAATACTGAACCGCATTTATTAGACTTAATATTATATGCATACTTGGACCAAGGGCATTATTTCCTTCACCTAAATCGTGGTTAGAACACGAAGTCAATCAAAAAACATTATTAAAATCAACTAAAACGTCAATGGGAAAACTTAAACACAGAAACACATTGATATCAACAACATGAGTTTGAAATTTTGACTAAAATTAGGAAATGTAACTAAAACAAATGCAAAATTAGGAAATATTAAGATGAAAATCGACCTCAATTTACCTTACCAAACATCTGAAATTTTGAACTTCAAGAGGCTTATTAGACCTCCGATCGTAGTACCTCCTCTAGCTTTCGGGGCATTGCAAAGAGATGAGGGAAATTACATTTGAAATTGAGGAGAGAGAAATTGCAGAAAGAAATGTGAGAAAGAAGAGAAAGCGCTTTTGTGAAAACAGGGAAGAGGAGGAGGTTTTGGTGAAAATTAAAACGGATATTTCATGAAATACCCCCGAGTTTTGAAGTAATTCACCAAATGCCCATCAAGTTTCAATAATTCACCAAATACCCCTGACAATTGACTTAATGCCCAAAATATCCTTACTGATAACGGTCCGTTACTCCGCCGTTAGCCTAGTTTCATAATTCACCAAATGCCCCTTTTTTAAATTTATTTCACCAAATACCCCTATTATTAAACTTATATCACCAAATTAATGCCCCAAACTTAAAAGTAGTTATTCTGATGTTCCAACGGCTAGTTTTTTCGTTTGAAAATTAGTCGTTGCTTATGCCTTCTTGATCCACTAAAGTCGTGATAATATCTAAAGGCTAATTATGAAAAAACGTAGTAAGAAGAGGAAATAATAATGTTGATTGTGTGTTCCACTCAATACAAAGCTACGCAATTTATAGGAATCAAAATAACAAACTAAGCCTTACAATAAGGGAGAAAGATACTTATGAAAAGAATCAAAGCATCAAAGAAAATCAATGTTCTTATTAACGAGTGGGATATCTTGAAATGACAATTTGTACATTAAACCCAAGGCATAATCCAAAGAGAAGCTATTAGGAAAACTTATTCCTGATTTATAGCTACGATGCCAATTATGAGCTTTGGATCAATTGATGTCTCAAGGAAATTTGACAAGCATCGACTCATCGTACACAAATTCAACTCAACTGCTTTAACCCAGGGACGGGAAACACTTGAGGAGAATCTCAGAACCTGTTTCGAGCTCCTGTTCTAATATGGTCAGTGGAGGAACCAATCTCACTATTTTTCTTTTCCAGCAGTTAATATTAACAATTTAACATTCCTGAATTTCGACAAGCATCAACTAGCGGGCTGACTTGTACATCCAACTCTATACCAATAATAAGACCCTGCCCTCGGACTTCTTTCACATGTTGGTTGCCTCCCAATTTATTTGCTAAGAGTTCTCTGAAGTCCTTACCTTTCTTTGCTAAAGGTACTTGCGTGCTCTCCTGAGTCCTAAGTTTTGCCTGTCCATCCCAAACCATGACATAAATAGGATTAGCCTTTCTTCATTTCAAAATCAAAGTAAGATGCCTTGTATTGACATTACAATATAAGCCTTTTCTTCATTTGCTTCAAGTCCTATTGCATCTTACTGTTTCCCCTATTTTCAGTACTTTCTCCTTCGTCTAAGCTTCCCCTGTATTGTCCTTCATGCTGCTGCCCCGTGTTTTCTTGCTCAACTACTCCCTTGCACCATCTCAGATTGTTGCAAGGATCACACTTGTAGTACAACCTTTGTGGATTGAGTGTTGTATCGGAGCTTCGGATGACAAATTTCCTACCACAATAGCAAAATTGGTTAGGTACTCTAATATATGTGGACTCATTGAGTGTGGATGATAAACAAAACTCATGACACAAATCTAATGAAATTAGCAAAGCAAAGCAAAACAATATCTAAATTACAAGAAACATTCAGAAAATTGGTTTTTATAGCCAAGCAAGACCAACATCTAATTTTCAAACGAAAAAACTAGCCGTTGGAACATCAGAATAACTAATTTTAAGTTTGGGGCATTTGGTGAAATAAGTTTAATAGTAGTGGTATTTGGTGAATTATGAAACTAGGCTAACGACGGACTAACGGACCGTTATCAGTAAGGGTATTTTGCGTATTAAGTCAATTGCCAGGGGTATTTGGTGAATTATTGAAACTTGATGGCCATTTGATGAATTACTTCAAAACTCGGGGTATTTCATGAAATATCCGTTGTTAATCGGAAGGAATCGCCATTTTAAAACTTGGGGTATTTCATGAAATATCAGTTGTTAATCGGAAGGAATCTGATTCCTCTCAACCAGCATTAAACAAAACACCAGTATTCTGTATCGCCATTTCTAGTCGCCGGCGTCCCTGACATTCTGGGTTCCAATGTCGGACCAACTCTCCTCCCCTGACGCTGTTAATCGCAGTGTTGACGACAGTGTATAGCTTATTTGCCTCGTCTATTTCCTTCACTTTTCTAGTTTGTATCAATTTTTTGTGTGGAATTTCTGTTAATTTTAATTGTATTAGACCCAAATCGTGTTGATTTTGATTTCTAATTTCTATTGGGTTTGTTTTGGTGTTGTTTTTATGTCTAATTAGTCAATACCCACTTCATAATTCTACTGAAAATCATAGTCCTTTTGAATTCTGTATGGACTGCCTGATTCCGGAAATAATAATTTGTATATACATTTTAATCGCGGCTGGTTTGTTTTGGTGTTCAGATGTTTTCTTTCTTCTGTACATGATTCTGTTAATCAATGTTTTGTAGATAATTCGGTTGTTTCATTGATGACTGATAGGTTATAGAGGAGTTATGTGAAGATTTTTTTTGTGATTTTAACCCCTAGTCTATACTAGTTCAGACAAACTTGCTCTTCTTCGAGTTATTTGCTTCCTAAGAATGAATTTTAGAGATCATTGAAGATAGGGAGTTAGAGACTCTTCTGTGGAAGTTGATTAATTTATTTTATTTCTCTACTATGAGGGTTTACTAGAAGTCGTAATGATTTCCACACTCTAAAATGCTTTCATGTAGTTGAATAAACAGAAAGTGCAAGAGTTTGGAAATACATCTGTTTCACTCCTTTTTCTATCATGTTTTGATAAATTGTTAAATATATTCTGTTGGGTTCTTTGTTGGCTTTGTTTTGGTGTTGTTTTATGTCTAATTATCCTTTTTCCCTGGCAGGATTCTGCCCCTCTTTCGGCTGAAGAAGTTGAGAGGAAGAAGAAGAAAGAAGAGAAGGCTAAAGAAAAAGAATTGAAGAAACAGAAAGCTGCGATCAAAGCAAAAGCTGCCGAACTTCAGGTATACAGTTTTTGTAACTTTCAAGGGACTAGGTGTGAAGTTCATACATGTTTGTAGTAAATTTACTTCACTAATCTTCTTAATCATGCAATTCAATTGTGTTAGAAACAACAAGCAAACAACACCGCGTCTCAAAAAACTCAGAAAAATGAAAGAAAGATTAAGAATGAAAAAGAGGAGGATCTCGTGAACTTTTTAGACCCTGAGACCTCAATAGGCGAGAAAAAGAAACTTTCGGATTTGATGGCAAAACAGTATTCTCCTACCGCAGTGGAGAAATCGTAAGTAACAAATTTTGAAAGCTTCAGCTAAATAAGTTTAGTTTGTATCTTGCACTGACATGTCTTCTGGAATTGTTGGTGCAGATGGTATGCTTGGTGGGAAAACTCTGGATTTTTTGTGGCAGAGCCTAGTAGCTCTAAACCACATTTTACAATTGTGAGCGTGTTCAATTGTCTCCCTTAGTTAGACTAACCAACGTTGATATTTCTTTTTTTGGAAACTTAATTTTGGAACATCATTGATTTGTTTTTGTGTTTTGCAGGTTCTTCCACCGCCAAACGTTACGGGGGCGCTTCATATTGGTCATGCTCTTACTGGTGCAATTGAGGTTTGGCTTTCATATCTTTCATGTCTCTACGTGGTTTTCTAATTTGTATGGGAGACTTGTCAATGCTGTGGTTTGTCAAATAAGGAGTAACCTAATTGTATGCAGGACACAATGATTCGCTGGCGGAGAATGTCTGGTTACAATACATTGTGGGTTCCTGGAATGGATCATGCCGGGATAGCAACACAGGTTAAATTTGGTGCACAACTTCATAGTTTAAACCTCTGAGGTTGTATGGTCTTCATGTTTTTGACGAAGCTTGACTATTTTGATTTGTTAACTTTTGCAGGTGGTTGTCGAAAAAAAAATTATGCGTGAAAGAAAACTGACCAGGCATGATCTTGGCCGAGAAAACTTCATCTCAGAAGTGAGATTCCTTCACATTTTTTCCATCTAAATAGTACAGCTATCCATATGAATCAGGGTGAACATTTGTTCTTTCTTTATTCTTTTGTTACAAAAGGTTTGGAATTGGAAAAATGAGTATGGTGGAAAAATCTTGAAGCAGCAGCGTCGACTTGGTGCATCCATGGATTGGTCCAGAGAGGTACGGTGTAATTTGTTTTCTGATTTTCTTTTGTGTAATGCAATTAATATAATAATGTGTGTTCATTTTGGTTATCTTTTCTACTGTCTTCAGTGTTTCACAATGGACGAGAAACGATCAAAGGCAGTAACAGAAGCATTTGTGAGGCTGTACAATGAGGGCCTTATTTATAGGTTTGTTTGACTAGATGATTCACTTGGCATCTATGCTGCATTTCTGGCTCCTCATTTTGTCTGATAAGTGGTGGTGGTTGTTTCGAGCTGAACCATCAACCACTAGCCTTGATGTAGAAAACACTGAGCTGAATGTGGGAATTTCAAAAGAACTAGTCTAATAGGAAGGGGTAGTATAGGAATTGCATAATTAGTTAGTTTGTTAAGGGTAGCTTGGTACCTTGAGAGAAAGATAGTAGGTTAGTTTGAGGGAAAAGAAAATCAGAAATTCTATAAATAAGGGAGAGCAGGGAAAGAAGAGGCATCCAGAGTATTGTGTTGTTATTTTAGTTTGGGTTTAGCTCTTGGGAGTGAATCAGGCCACTCAAATGCTTGATAGCCTATCCTTTTAACTTCCTGTAATTCCATATTATCAAACTAAATCTCTTTCTTCTTCCTTAATTTCAATTCCATGTTATCAAACTTTATGTAGTTCATAACAGGTGTATGTTAGAGTTATAAAGAACTTCTTTGGTTAATAATTGGAGATCGGATCACCTGTTTAATAGTCAGACCTAAGGGTGATCCAACTGGAGATTAGGGAACTTAATTCTAAAGAACCATTTTTGTTTGTGCTAAATGTTGACTGTTGATGGTATTTAAACAGCTTAAATCTAAATAAATCTTAGCTCTAGCCTTCTATGAGCTCAGTACTTTTGGGGGTATTTCATTTATTTGAAAATGTACCAGAATGAATATTTCTTCCCTCTTCTTTTTTTGTTTCATTAAGTTTGTAGCTGGCTTGCAGGGATCTTCGACTGGTAAACTGGGATTGTGTGTTAAGAACTGCAATATCTGATATCGAGGTTTGTTCTCTCACTAGTAATGTAAAAGTTGGACATGCTCTGCCAGTTTTCTGAAGATGTTTGATATTTGTAGGTGGACTATGTTGATCTGAAAGGAAGGGAAGTTAGAAAAGTTCCTGGATATGAAGATCCAGTGGAGTTTGGTGTCTTGACATCATTTGCGTATCCATTAGAAGATAATCTTGGTGAGATTGTTGTTGCCACTACTAGAGTAGAAACAATGTTGGGTGATACAGCAATCGCTGTACATCCAGATGATACCAGGTACAAGCATTTGCATGGAAAATTAGCCATGCATCCTTTTAATGGAAGAAGGATCCCAATTGTTTGTGATGCAATACTTGTTGATCCAAAATTCGGGACTGGTGCTGTCAAGGTTTGAAAGTCTTTGCATCTTATGTTTTCTACCTACATCTTCTGTATCCCCCTCTGTGAATTTGAAATGCTTTGTTTCACACGTTTGCAGATTACGCCTGCCCATGATCCTAATGATTTTGAAGTTGGCAAGCGTCACCAGCTGGAGTTTATCAACATCTTCACAGATGATGGAAACATAAACAGCAATGGAGGCCCGGAATTTGCAGGAATGCCAAGATTCAAAGCTCGTGTAGCAGTAACTAAAGCGTTGGAAGAGAAGGTACTGTTACTCCGATCTCTTACTTGCTTATCAGCGCTTCTTCTATTGATGTGTTAATGTATGTGTATAAAATTGGGGAAGTTTGTGTTATATTAATGCCTTGTTTACACCAAGCACGCTCAGGTAGCTTGTTCTAGAACTGGGCCTGATGTCTGAGGTTCATGCTTCTCATCGTTTTTCATTTATTTGTTTGTAACTGTGTCTGCCACTCTGCCTGCTATGTAGCAATATGGGCAGAACACAATGGAATTGATTGCACTGAGGGTTGCATTGCGTCTTGATGTCATACGTTGCTTTAAAACTGCAGAGACACGGCATTTATCATATCTGAAATGTTTCCAGAATGGAAATTTGATTAACCATTAAATACATATAGAAATGTCCTAGTGATGTTTTTCGGTCCAGTAAAACCTTTGGGAAATGGGAGACAAAAAGTTCTCATGGTATGTGTAGGGAATGGAAGTAAGATGCATAAGGACATTCCCACTCCTTCCAACAGAGAAAAATAGAAGAAAGAATGATCTCATCTGACTTACCTCCTGCATTCTCATCAAACCCCAAGCATCTTCTACGGCAGGCAAAGCAACCGAATTTCTTAATGTTGTTTTTCCATTTAAATACTCTAGATCTGAAAGGGAGATGCTGTTGTTTAGCAGGAAGCGTGAAATGTTAGAGCTTTTGATTCTTCGAGAATGGTGACATATTTCTCGTTTCAAGATGTCAGAACCTCATCTAGTCATGCCTCTTCTCTTTTCTTTCTTTTCTTTTTTGTTATGTTTTAAATTTAATTTGAAATTGGTATATATCAAATTCATGTAAAAATTAACTGTTTCTTATTACATATATTCTTTGAATGCTTTGATCAAACTATTTCCTTCCTTCCCTCCGACTTTGCCATTCCCCTGTGTCTACCTAAGTACCCTTTTTCCAACATGGGTACGTACACTCAATGCTTTCTCTTTGGGCCAAAAATTTGCATCCCCCCGCCCCACACACACACACAAAAAAAAGAAGCCAAGTTTGACATCTAAACACATATCCATGGACCATGGTGGACACTAGCAGCCATTTTGTTAGTTGATTGATGTGCTACAATCTCTTTAAGGTCTAATTTTGTCAGAGGTAGGCTGTGAGGTTCTTCATTGTATTTTACTTCCTAAAATAAAAATTTGTGTACACTACATCTGAATTTATCTGACGTGAAGATATTGCTAATATTTCATATGTTATGATTGTTCTTTATTACTCAGTACAAGAAGTTGGAGGTATAAGTATTAAGTTTGTTAAAACCAAACCTGAGATAAGGACTACTAGTTTAGAACTTACAAATAACATATTTTGCAAACTGGTTTTCAATGTATTATTGTGTTATTGCGAGCATTCGTGTTTCAATGTCACATTCATCTATAATCTACTCTAAAAAGGAATTAACTGTAGCAGCTCTCTTATCCGCTTCTTTGAAGTCTTCCTGTGAGAGTGGAACGTCAGAGTTTGTTCGCATTCAAACTAAAACATGAAGCAATATGGCTATTATTCTTTGGATGTATTCTTTAAGTACTGGACGTCTGCTTGCTCATTTTTATTGTTCAGTTATCTTTTTGCGATTCTTATCCTTTTCTTGTTACTTTTATTGAGCTGAGCACATTCAGTTGGATTTACAATCCTTTCCAGTGTCAACTGTTATCTTCATGCATTTATTGCACTTTGACTTTTTTTTTAATATCTTATCTTAGAGTTCTATGTATATCAGGGAATATATAGAGGTGCTAAGGACAATGAGATGCGTCTTGGCATTTGTTCAAGAAGTAATGATGTTGTGGAACCATTGATAAAACCACAGTGGTATGTCAACTGCAACACTATGGCCAAGGATGCTCTTGATGCTGTTATGGATAATGACAACAGGAAGATTGAGATTATCCCAAAAGAATATGAAGCTCAGTGGGTAAGGTATGCCAAATTTTCTTCTCTAAGATGTTGGTGTTGTGTCAAGATTATAGATGCTTACAGAGTCATTGCCCATGGAGGTGGTAATGGTACCATGATCTCTATCTACAGAGTACAGACTGCAGCAGTTTGTTGTTGTTTCCTTGGCGCAGCGTTATGATGACCTTTTTTATGTTTGGGAAATGATATATTAGTCACTTTTTTCTGTGTCCGACTTAGACGGCCTATAATCTTTTAAACTTTTCTAGTAATCTATTTCTCCTGCAAAACTTCTCTATTCCCAAAAATATACTCTATTACTCCCTCTATATTTTTTAATTGCATCACTTGGACCGGCACACTTGCCAATACATCATTTGACCATAAATTATGTCTATTTTTCTATTTGTAAAAATTATAAAAAGTTGATAGTATGAAAATATGTATTATGACTAATCGAACAACATTTTACATTATAACATTATTATTATATATTGGTAGAAAATTCAAGTCAAACTTAGTATATGAATAGTGCCAAAGTCAAAGTGATGCAATTAAAAAAACCCGGAGGGAGTACTTAACTAGGTGTGTAAAGTATCAAATTCTCTTCTCAAGAAATAGAAAAGGGAAGCATTGCACTATATGATCTCTATGAATTGATAGAAAGGGAAGTGAAGGAAAATAG
This sequence comes from Spinacia oleracea, assembly GCF_020520425.1. NCBI lineage: Eukaryota > Viridiplantae > Streptophyta > Magnoliopsida > Caryophyllales > Amaranthaceae > Spinacia > Spinacia oleracea. The sequence goes on from NC_079487.1 coordinate 104,706,559, forward strand.
TAAGCTTTTAACTGTTCCACTCTTTTTTAATCACAACGTTTAAACTTTTTTACTGTTCACATACTCCTATGACCATATTTTTTTTGCTAATATATAAAAACAATTGTTAATATGTCAACTCTGGTTATGATCTTTACTAATAGATATTTAAAGATAATAATGGTTAGAGTTGTGCATTGGCAAGTGTGAAAGTCAACACGTTGCAAATAAAATAGAATTGAGGAAGTATTTGTTTTAAATTCTTCTTCTTTTGGTATCATGGTGAAGCTGAAACTTGTTGATGATGAATTTTTTTTTTGGCAGCTGATGATATATAAATTATTGATTATTTTGCTGCTGTTCTTACTTCACTAGATTTATTTTCTTTACGGATTTTCTTGTGTCTATGTTTCATAATGGATGAAGTCGAATTTTGCAGATGGCTTGAAAATATTCGTGACTGGTGTATCTCAAGGCAGCTTTGGTGGGGCCACCGCATACCTGCTTGGTATGTCACTTTGGAGAAAGATCAACTCAAGGAACTGGGTGCTTATAATGACCACTGGGTAGTCTGTCGAAGTGAAGAAGAGGCACTTGCTGAGGCTACCAGAAGATATTCTGGTCAGAAGTTTCAGATTAATCAAGATCCTGATGTCTTGGATACCTGGTTTTCCTCTGGTCTCTTTCCGTTGTCTGTTTTGGGCTGGCCAGATGAGACTGATGATTTGAAGATCTTCTATCCAACTTCAGTTCTTGAAACTGGACATGACATCCTTTTTTTCTGGGTTGCCCGGATGGTGATGTTGGGGATGAAACTGGGAGGTGATGTGCCGTTTAGAAAGGTAAACCTGGTTTCTCAGGTCGTGCGTATTGGACAGTTATGCTATATATTAATGGCTGCATGTTGACATGAATTCTCTCTATGTTTAGCAGTTTGGGTTTAATGAAGCTAGTACTTGCATTCGGTGCTTCTAATCTTCTTTTGATGTTGTAAGACCCCACAGTTTAGATTAGCAGTTAGATTTAAAAATAAGAAAAGGTTTGATGTTGTAAGACCCACAAAAGAAATTTTAACTTGAACTTTCATACATAGACTGACAGCTTGAGGAAAATAAAAGTGAAAAGAATCAGAAGACATGGAGAGGGAGAAAGGGAATGAACGGTCATTTTAATTCCGAAATGAAAGAGAGAGTAGACAACTGTATTTTACTCTGAGCCAAAGTAGTATTTAGCTTCTCTCCGGGAAAAAAACAAGAAGTCTATGTAAGTTTTGGCGGGAAAATTTTGAAGGAGGAAGGGACACATGTCCAAGTTTGACATCAACGGTCTTTACTTTAGTAATAATTATAAATAGATGTGAATTTAGAAAATTGGTTGGTTTGATGTGAATATGTGTCATTCTAAAGAATATCGTTTGTTTTTTTTGGTTAGATCTTATCTTATTACCTGTTCTTTTGCCTATTGGCAGAGTTTGTATTTCAGTGCTGTGCTACTTTGTTATGATAGGGAATCTATAGGGGTCTGCATATGACGTGTGGTGGAATTGTGTTGTACTCCCTCTATTTCAAGACGTTTGCACTATTCATACATTAACTTTGACCTTATTTTCTTACTAATATATAAAAATCAAATGTTAGTTTGTAATATGTTGGATTAGCCTTAATGTATATTTTTTGGTATCAACTTTTTGTAGTTTTCACTAATACGTAACTGCATATAATTAGGTCGAACTAGTGTCTTGGCGAGTGTGTCAGTCAAATTGTTGCAAGTATTTAGAAACGGAGGGAGTATTGATCATTAGCTGGTTGACCTCTTGCTGCTTTACCCAGAAATGGCATGATTTATTGTGTTTGTTTATTGTTCCGATCTTCCGACTCTATCATGAGTATCATTCAAACTTTTGCAGGTTTATCTTCATCCTATGGTCCGTGATGCACATGGGCGTAAGATGTCAAAATCATTAGGGAATGTTGTTGACCCTCTTGAGGTTATAAATGGGATATCATTAGAGGATCTTCAGAAGAGGCTGGAGGAAGGAAACTTGGATCCCAGTGAGCTTTCCAGAGCCAAAGATGTACAGAAGAGAGACTTCCCTAATGGCATTCCAGAATGTGGTGCCGATGCTCTCCGTTTTGCTCTTGTTTCATATACTGCTCAGGTCTGTGCAAAATGCCATATTCATAATCGAGATATTAAAATTTATATTTAAAGGGAATTTTATTACGGAGTATGTTATTATTTGATTACTGATATTATATTTTCTACTTCAGTCAGATAAAATAAACTTGGATATTCAACGGGTTGTTGGGTACCGTCAATGGTGCAATAAACTGTGGAACGCTATCAGGTTCGCTATGAGCAAACTTGGAGATGATTACTCTCCTCCAACCAGTGTAAATCCCAGCGTCATGCCATTCAGTTGCCAGTGGATACTCTCTGTCCTGAACAAGGCTGTTGCTAAAACTGTCTCATCACTTGAGGCATCTGAGTTCTCTGATGCTGCTACTACAGTGTACTCGTGGTGGCAATTCCAACTATGTGATGTTTTTATAGAAGTGATAAAACCCTATTTTTCCAGTGATGAGTCGTTTGTTTCTGCAAGAGGTTTTGCTCGCGATGCATTATGGGTATGCCTTGATAGTGGGCTTCGATTACTACATCCATTTATGCCATTTGTGACAGAAGAGTTATGGCAGAGACTTCCTCAACCGAGAGATTCTTTAAGAAAAGAATCTATTGTGATAAGCGAGTATCCGTCTGTTATACTGGTAAGGTCTAATGTATTATTGACTTCTTAGTTTGGTCCTAACTAATAACTAGTTGCATCCTTTCTTACCTGTAAATTAGTTCTCAGAATCAGTTGCTTCTTCTGTCCTGTTTGTATTATCATTCTGTCACTGAATTCCTGGTGTCTGATTTTATGATGAACTGCTTTCTTATGCAACACAACATTGCAGTCCTGGACCAATGAAAATGTCGAGCGGGACATGGAGCTGATCGAGTCTGCTGTAAAATCTCTCAGGAATCTTAAGTCATTATTGCCGGCTAAAGAAAGAAATGAAAGGTAGGTGATTTAAGCTAATTTTCTGCTTTCTTTTTCTTCTTTTGTTGATGGAATAGTGTTCTTTCAAGGTGTCTACACTTTTGTGATAACTAATAAAGATTTTAGAAAATTATGTGGAACTCTTTATAATCTGTACAAGCCTGTCTTATACATTGACTATTTATTGTGAAATATAAATGTGGACATATCTACACCACAATCCTCCTTTCTAGTATTTTTAAAATTGTTTCTCTAATTGTTTACCGGCATGTGTAATCTATTATTTGAAAACATTAATTAGAGTCCTAGCGCCACATGTCACTCTCCCTCTTGCAATAACTCCAGCAGTTTCAGTTGAGTTACTCTCATACAACGAAAAAATTACAAACATTCTTAACACAAACTCTAACCTACAAGTCTACAACCTCTAGCTTAGATGAAAGGTGCTTATCCACTAAACTATTACAATCTTTGACTGCACTAGAAGGTGGCAGTATGGGGAATTGGTCGAGGACTTAATCGGTAGATAGAGAGCAGGGGTACTTGCTGCCATTACGCTCTGAGTTTTTTTCTTTTAAATTCAAAGGGTAAATCTGTGACTTGAAAACATAAAACAGATTGCTATGAGGTCGAATATTGTCGAACTATAAAAGAGTTTAGTGAAAATTGAGATATGAAAACATGAGCGGGTAACAAGGAGTAATGCGTAAAAAGGGTCAAGCAATAGAATTTTGAGTAAGTTTTAAGTTTGTTAAGATAGGGTTCAGAGAGGGCCATTCTACTTTCATATAATTTGTTAAATGCAATAGAATTTTGGGTAAGTTTCAAAAGAAACAAAGGAAGAAAATCAAGTGGAAGCTCAATGGTTGAGCACTGACTTGAGCTTGAGCTATTAGAGGTCCAACCTCCCGTTGTTGACTGCTGGGGGGTTAAATTCTTGTCATCCTTGACTTTATAGTCGAGGTAATGTGGATTTGTGAATTTCTGAGGTTTCAGTCTAAAATCTGAATGATTGAGGTTTGCTTCTGGGCTGGGCTCCTCATTTCCTTATATCTTCTCCCATCTAGTACTGGTTGTGCCATCCGTGGCCAATTAACTTCAGAATTTAAAAAGAAGAAAAAGAAAAAAGAAAGCAATTTGAGTACCAATAACTCAATAAGTCAACTTAGTGTTACCTAATTCGCTAATCTCCTCCATGAACCACGACCCAAAATGTGCGAATTGGTACTTGGTAAAACGGTACACTTTTAGACTAATATACCAAAACTACGTAGCGAATGATGTTCCCCTACCTGTTCTGCATACCAAAGCATATCACAACACTGACTGGTTTAAGTACAAACCTGAACCAACCAAGTACTGTACAGAGAACCATCGTAGGCCTGCTGTAATGCTCATTTATTCTAGAAGGAAGGATTAGTGCAAGGAAGTGAATCAGCTGCGGAGTTAGTTACACTTTTGGGGGAAGGTAAATAAGGGTAAATGTCACCAAGTTAGGGAGAGCCTTGAGTATTGTTAAGTCTCTGAGAAAGTGATTGTTAAAAGGGGGAGTGAAGGGCATAATAGCTTCATTGATATAAGTAATGATTTAGTTTAAATTGGGAAATTGCAATCCTCTCAAAAGATTGACTTGACTGTAAGTGATTAATTGGTGAACTTTACATCCATTTCCATCAAAAGTCATATCTTCTGCTTGTCTGGCCCCGTTTCAATTTTCTTAATTTCTATTTTAATTCTCTCATCTAATCTCTCTTAATTCTCTGTCTCTCTGAGAATTTAGTGTTAAAATGGGGAGCGAAGGGCATAATATCATCATTGGGAAATCAGCTTGATTCTTCGCATACTGCTTGGAAATCGAAAATTGAAGGAAAATTGATAGAGAGAAACAGGATTAATAAACTGAAAAGCAACTGAAATTAAGGATGTATTCTGGCATTCAAGTAACTTTATCAAAGAAAACTAAAACATCACAAATCAATTCCCCGATTCTTCCAGTCTCTCTATTATAGCCCTCAAAGATTTATTTCCCTCCTCCCTCTTCATAACTGTCTTACTGACAAACTCTCCTTTTTGCTCTCTGCCTTCTTTCTCAAGCCCTAAAAGTAGTATATTGTAATCCCCACAAATACTTTTCTCCTTTGAGCCAATGCTTAGCAAATACATCAGAATTTGAGGTTCTCTAGCATATCCCACATGATTCGCTAGGCTTATTTGCAGGCAATTGGTTATGGTTTGAAATTAAAGTAAAGATAAAACCATATTATTTTTTGTTATAGTATTATACTAGTAAAATACTAAGGTTTATCACTTGCATATAACTTGCCTTTGTATAATTTCAATACATCCTATGTCCATGTCATAAAGCTGTATGTTTTGAAGACTTCAGTGAGTGAAGTATGAGTTTGGAGATTACTTTTGCATTGATGTTTTTAAAACTGTTGACCTTTTGTTATATGTTCTGACTCGTCGTATAAACTATATGTTAATGAATGAGTTATATAAAGCATTCAAAACAGCTTAACTTGTGATACGTTCCTTCAGTTAATATATTGGTTTTTCTTGTCACTTTTAAATACTGTACTATGTATTTCCTCTGTTTTAAATTACTTGCTACTATTTTTGGGATATCTCAATGTAGTTGATGCGTACTATTTATGACATACTTTTTCTCCTACTTTTATCCTCTGAAGTTGGTTCCCACATTCGTCCTTCCACTTTCTTCTCTCTACTTCCTTTTTTAAAAACTGTACAAAGCAACATTTTTGGGATGGAGGGAGTACTTAATTGCAGATTGTCACCAACTTTATAATCTTTATCTTGTTCTTTAATTAGTTAATGCTTGTGCAATTTTCTTTTTTTTAGGAAACAAGCTTTTGCAGTTTGCCTGAATGAAGAAGTTGCAGACAATGTCCGGAGTCATGAGTTAGAAATTTTAACTCTTGCAGCGTTGTCGTCTTTAAAGGTGGGTATCTATTGTGAATGGGAAGCTTTAATGAACTTCCTAATCAGATGTTAGCCCTTGTTTTCTGCATGTGCTTTGTTATGTTTCTTGATCAACCAAATTAAAGTTGTCTCTTTCTTTGGGGATTGATGTATTAAAGTCTCAACTGTTTTTTAATCTTTGTTGCACAAGCCACGCTAACCTTTATTTATACCTCAACTCGCCCCACTGTGGCCTAGTGGCATGGTTCCAAATAGGAGAAAAAACGATTAGCATATTATTGTCTAGAGATTGGAAGGGTTACTCTTATAGTGGTACTATTACTGCTTTGTACTACCAGAGTACCAGGTCAGGTCGTAATTAATATCACATGGTAAGTTTACTTAAGAGTTTGAAATACAACGGAAGTCTGGAGTGATCATAATAGAAATGGCACCTTGAAATGCTCAGGACTTATTGACCCATTTTATACATTTTCATAAATATGCTTACCCCCCTGACTGAATTAGTTGGAATTCCTGGTTCCCATGACAATGGAAAGCTTTGCTGGTTTTGGATACCTGCATTTTCCATCTTGGCGAATTGAACTGGTACGGCAAGCCTCCCTTTCTTGACTGTTTTCAAGACATTGTTGGTCACCCAGTGTCAGTGGTATTGCATTTGGGTCCTTGTACATGAGATCATCCCATCGGAAAGCGATGGGAATGGATATCGTAAAGAGAGAGTGATCTAAGGCGAGTAGAAGACTGATTTGAGACCTTTTGACGCGTGTCTTTCAAATGCTCCGGCTTTCGAATAGGCTGAAATTATAGAAAGTGACATTAAATCTCCCTTGTGCTATTTTTTGACCTCTTGAACAGGTGGGACCTATAGAAGTGAGAATAATCGGACAAATAAATGTTTGTGTACAAGAAAAAGTAGAAATAGAGGAAGGAGCCGGTTTTTCATGTTTAAATCAGCCTAAAACTAAAACTTTATTATCTTCTGCTGATTTGATATGTGTATCTATCTCATGCCCATATCTCAGAGCCTAATAGGTGTTTGTTATCTTCTCTTTAAAAGGACCTTTACATAGAGATTCATGTTGATGTTTATCCTGGTAATTGAGACAAAGTTGGACCCAGGATGTCAGGGGGAAATATTTCTCCTTCCTGTCTACTGGTTGAAGAGTTTGAACAATTGAACGCTTTCCTACTTGAACTTCTCTGCATTTTCTTTCATAAGCTAAATCTTGCTGGTTTTGTTTATAAAAATGTCATCTTACAACTGGGTTATTGCAGATTGTGAATGAGAATGAAGCTGCTCTTTCCAGATGTTCCCGAGATGTTGTGAACGCACATCTCAGTGTTTTTCTCGAGCTTAAAGGAACAATTAATGTAGAAGGAGAGCGTGAGAAGCTGAGGAAGAAGATGGAGGAAACAAAGAGGTGAGAGTGTGTTTGATAATACTTGAATGTTTCCATTCCTCAGTTTTAGCTTTTTTTCATATTTTTTTTGTTTCTCGCCTTTTCCCCTTTATTTAATTCTGATATTGATACTGATTGTTCAAGTAGTGCTGCATGCTTGTGTTTGGGATACAAAATGCAATACCTCTTGTGAATGATGCTTAAGTTTGCTGTTTGATTTTGTAAACTTTGGATAATGTACAGGCAAAAAGAGACTCTAGAAAAGATGATGAATGCTTCTGGATACAAAGAGAAGGTTCGGCCTCAAATCCACGAAGAAAATATTGGAAAGTTAACCAAACTGGTGCAAGAGTTGCTTGCACTCGATAAGGCAAGCCAAAACATTTGATCATTGTTTGAGACTAACAAAGCAATGTAATGAGGATTAAAGAATTTTGCTAGTGTACAGAGTGTGCCATAACAATGTGATTGCGAGGTGCAGTTTTTGGTAATCGACATTAGGTAGAAAGTTGAAGTAGCAAATGCAAATGACAAAAGCATTTTACACTTTTATATTGAGAAAGTATCCACAATTATTCTAATACTCATCTCTTTCTGCTACAAAAAAGTTACGGTAAAAAACTCTGTCACCTTCAATTAAAAAAATATACTCTCTTATCTTTTGATCTTCTATCATACGGAGTATCTACTTTTCAATAAACTAATACGGAGTATCATATTATCTTATTTTACATTTACTTTTCCAATAAAATAATATTTGATAAACATATAACAATTTATCTCCTAAAACTTTATGCCTTTGGACAAAGAGATTAAGGCCCTGTTTTTTTGAACTTTATTTGGCTGAACTGAACTGGACTGAATTTAATGGAGCTGAACTGAGCTGAACTGAATGGAGTTGAACTGAATAGTAAATAGTAAATAGTAAATAAAAAATAATAAAAAATAAAAAATAAAAAATAATAAAAAATAATAAAAAATAAAAAATAAAAAATAATAAAAAATAATAAAAAATAAAAAATAAAAAATAATAAAATAATTAATAATAAATAATAAATATAATGTTCATATTTATAACAATACTCATAATAATAAATAATAAAATAATAAAATAATTAATAATTAATAATTAATAATAAAATAATAAATATAATGTTCATATTTATAACAATACTCATAATAATAAATTATAACTACAATAATCATAATTATTTATTAATAATAATAATTACATATAATATTAATATAATAATAGTAATATTTAAGTAATAATAACGATAATACTAATTATTACTCTGTATATATATATAAGTAATAAATGTCAATTTTAATTGCAATATCAAGAATAAAAATAATCACAAAGAAAGATGAATCCGTTCTTTTGAACTGAACTGAATTGAACTGAATGAAACTGAACTGAACTGAATTGAACTGAATTGAACTGAATGGAGCTGAACTGAACTGAACTTAATGGAGCTGAACTGAACTGAACTGAACTGAATGGAACTGCAAAAAAGTCCAAAAGAACAGGGCGTAAGTTATTATTAGTATTTTCTTTCTTATGCAAAATAAAATATTGTATTTATAATCCAATTTAGTAAAGTTCACTTTTCTTTATTTTTTAAGTACGTATAATTACCATGATTGTAAATATATATACCATAATATCATTTTACATGTTTTACATTTGAGACTTTAATTTTGATTACTTGGTACTTTGTATATCAGAATACAGTTAAGGGAAAGGAATTTTGAGCTTAGCTGATTGCTTTGTTTATGTTCTAAGCATAAAAATTAACTCATAGAGATGTAGATTAATATTTTAGCAATAAGAAATATAGCAAAAAAATTATCCGATACTTGAAAGGAACTAAACTGGAATCGAACCTAACCGAGATTTAACTAAAATGGGTGAATCCAAATCGACCTGCTCAAGTTACCGAAGTTGACCAACCCGAGGTTATCCGACCCAAATTTGACCAACCCAACCCCGTTTAGAACCTGACACAGTTTCAAACTTGGTCCATTTAGGACCCGGATCAAACTTGGACCGCCTAGAATCGCAAATTTTTGGCTATACCCGGGTACAGCCAAAGCTGGCTGTACCCCCATCAAAAACGATGTCGTTTTGTGTTGTTTAAAATGAACATTAATATACTGGTACAAAAATGAACATTTACTATTTCGGAAATGAACATTTATTTATTTATTTGGAATGAACATTTACTATTTTGGAAATGAACATTTATTTATTTATTTGGAAATAAACTACAAAAATGAACATTTACTATTTCGAAAAAGAACATTTATTTAGTTATTTGGAATGAACATTTACTATTTTGGAAATGAACATTTATTTATTTATTTGGAAATAAACAATATAGGCGCTTGTAAAAACATAAAAGACCAATGAAATGAACAATTTCATTATGAACATTAACCATATATTTATTGTGAACAAACAAATAAACAAGAAAGAACAAATAATTCAACAAAAAAGAACAAACAATATAAAAAAGAACATAAAATTCCAGAAAAAAGAACAACCAATACAACAATTATGAACAATTTTATGATGAATTTTAAAGCCAACATGAAAAAACAAACAATACAACAAGAAAGAACAAATACTGGTACAAAAATGAACATTTACTATTTCGGAAATGAACATTTATTTATTTATTTGGAATGAACATTTACTATTTTGGAAATGAACATTTATTTATTTATTTGGAAATAAACTACAAAAATGAACATTTATTATTTCGGAAATGAACATTTATTTATTTATTTGGAATGAACATTTACTATTTTGGAAATGAACATTTATTTATTGGGAAATAAACAATATAGGCGCTTGTAAAAACATAAAAGACCAATGAAGTGAACAATTTCATTATGAATTTTAAAGCCAACATGAAAGAACAAACAATACAACAAGAAAGAACAAACAATAAAGCAGATAATTATTATGAACAAAAAAATAAACAAAAAATAACAAATAATTCAACAAAAAATAACAAACAATATAAAAAAGAACATAAAATTCCAGAAAAAAGAACAAACAATACAATAATTATGAACAATTTTATGATGAATTTTAAAGCCAACATGAAAGAACAAACAATACAACAATAAGTTTGATGAATGAATTTAAAAAACAACAAGAAAGAACAAACAGTACAACAAGAAAGAACAAACAATACAAAAAGAAATAATAAAAGATTAATAAAGAGTTTAATTATGAACATTAACCATATGATTATTATAAACAAACAAATAGACAAGAAAGAACAAACAATATTAAAAAAAAACATAAAGTTCTAGAAGAAAGAACAAAAAATACAACAATTATGAAAATTTGATGATGAATTTAAAAAACAACATGAAAGAACAAACAGTACAACAAAAATGAACAAACAGTACAACAAGAAAGAACAAACAGTACAATAAGAATGAACAAACAGTACAATAAAAAAGAACAAACAGTCGACAAGAATGAACAAACAATATGAGCGCGTCATTTTTGGGGGTACAGCCAGAGTTGGCTGTACCCGGGTACAGCAGTTAGCAATTGGCCTAGAATTAACCAGGACACGTCAACACTTGACCTGCAATTGACCATAATTGAAAATGATCCTACTCAAGCCCAAACTGAAGCAGTGAAGCCGATAACCTTTGACTTGGTCGTGACCCGCATGTCATGGGTCAACCCAAACTCGGTGACCCGATTTGACACAAATCATAGCCTCCATTGTCCATATGAACATTTTAGATAAGCTTTTCCTAATTTGATTCTCTCCTCTCTCACAGCCCCTAACCAAATCCACCTTCTCAATACCACCATCTTCATCTCAATTCCCTCCATCAATGTCATTTCTTCTTTCTCTCTCCTCATCCCATTTCTTCTCCAATGGCTTTCTCATCTTCAAACAACAAATTATTCCCACAAACACCCATTTCCCCCCCAAATTCAGGCATCCAATTCCACCACACTCACTTCCCCCCACTCACTCTTTCACCATAAAATCACTCCAAAACGATGCAGTTGAATCATCAAATGCCTTCGTCCCCCAAAACCCGCCGCCGAGGACGCTTTTCCCTGGTGGGTATAAGCGGCCAGAGATCAAAATCCCCAACATTGTGCTCCAATTGAATGCTGCTGAAGTTCTGAGTGATGGGTCGGTTGTTAATTTTGTGGACATGGCGGTTTCAAAGTGGGTTGGTATCGTGGTTGTTAATGGCGACGAAGGGAGTGGTGGTGGCAAGCTGTATGAGGCTGCGTGTTTGTTGAAGTCTGTGATTAGAGACCGCGCTTATTTGTTGATTGCTGAGCGTGTTGATATTGCTGCTGCTGTTAATGCTAGCGGAGTTTTGTTGTCTGATCAAGGTTATATTTTCTTTGCCTAATTTGATTTAAACTTTTCAAAATTGGAGATAGTATCATTGCATAATTTGTAGTATATAATCAATGTCACCTAATTCCCTAATCACCCCACTAACCGCAAACCAGAAAAGCTAATTATAACATGAAAGTAATACTTTTCGGTCTAATTTAGCAAATTAGGTAGCTAATTGTGAACCCATACCCAATCTCATATTTGCGAATCAGTGAGTAAATCGATATGGGTTTCTTTCAACTTTTGGCATGCTATATTTTGTAGAGAATTTATGTTGAAAAGCAAGTAAACCTATAATATTAATGTAGGAGAGTGAAGATAGGAAACTCAAAGTGATATCAATTGAGCCGATTGTCTTGTTAGTAGGCTAATACCGCTTGTATATATTTACAGGTCTTCCCCCAATTGTAGCAAGGAATACATTGATGAGTTCAAAGTCAGAGTCAGTAGTCCTTCCTGTTGTAGGAAAGATAGTGCAAAATGTGAATGCTGCACTCAACGCTTCTAGTGCTGAAGGGGCTGATTTTCTTATTTATAGTACTTTTGCGAAAGAACCTGCTGAAATTTTTATGAACTCTATTAATAAGAATGTCAAGATTCCTGTCTTCATTGAAATGGAATTGATAACACCTGGTGGGTCATGCGAAGAAGTATCAAAGGTGCTCACATCCGGGGCAAGTGGTGTTGTTTCTTCATTGAAAGAACTGAAGTCTAGCGGTGACGATTTTACCAAAAATATTTGTGACCTTTTCACTTTTGACGGAAATAGGCAGGAAAAAGTTGCAAGCTTTAATAGGCCCAACTTGCTGAGCACTACAAATGGATTTTCTGGGGAAACGGGGATAGCTGGCTTTGTCAATCTAGAGGATAGGGAAATGCAATTCATACAGAAGGAGAGACGATTGTTAATGGAAGCAATTAACATTATTGAGAAGGCTGCACCACTGGTGATAATTTATTGTTAACCTTGGGTAGCTAAGTTGTATAAAATGTTGTAACACTTGAACATTTGTTTCTAGTTGCACCTGAATTCTGATCGAGGATTGATAAACTATGCAGATGGAGGAAATTTCACTTCTCAAAGATGCAATCTCACAACTTGATGAGCCGTTTTTGCTGGTCATAGTGGTAATTGAGTGCTGAACTTCAACAAAATTCTGGTTCAAGGATAATATGGGTATTAGCTCTTATTTTCAATGAAAAATTTCTTTCTCATGTTGGTATAATTTGAAGTAGTGTAATTGTGCTAGGATGGTTGTAAGGGGGAAATTATAGTATATATAGTCCTGGTCTGCTTGTATTTGAAAGTTAGAGAACCATCATCCCCTAATACAATAATACAAAGAAATATCAACTCATAGAACTTTATTATAAAATATAGCATTCATATACAATCAAAAGATGATTGTGATTTGTGGCTGTTGACTTGATCAGTGGTTAATTGGTTAAGGTGGTAATAGACTGATGGCGACGCAAGCCAATGGAAGTGGTGATGGACTTGATGAAAGGATATAGAGGAGGAGAGAGGAGCAATCCAGGGGTTTAGGGGATAAGGGCGGTAAGGGTTCTGGAGTTGAGAGAGATGACAAAAAAAGAGAGGGTATAATGGTTATAAAACACTCTTTATTTTAATGTCATTAATCCGTTTTCACAATAAGGATTTTGTGAGAGTTTCCTACTTTAAGGATGATTTTGAGAATATTCAAAACATTAGGATTTTTGTAAAAATTCTCTATACCTCCCAAAAGTTATTGCTCCAGTTTATTTGTAATTTATTAGTTCCAAGTAATATAGTTATTGTACTAATGTTAATCTAATAAACTTTTATAAAGGGATCTTTGTAAGTTATTAACAGTAAGATGTTATGTCATATATTGAATATAGCTTTCCTGCTTCCTGCATTTGATTGTGAATAGTGCAGACTGCAGAGTTGGAGCTGTTAAAGGGAACTATGTGTATTATATTGAAGACTTTGAAATTTTTTGACATTTCTCCATGAGTGTAGCATACATCACAATATGTAGTCTTTACTGAATGAAATTAATTACATAGTTACTCTTTGACTCACTTAATAATTCTACCAGGGTGAATTTAACTCGGGGAAATCTTCAGTCATCAATGCACTCCTTGGAGGAAAATTCTTGATGGAGGGGGTAGTTCCCACCACCAATGAGATTACTTTCTTGCGCTATGCTGAGCTAGATGCTAAGGAGCAGCAACGTTGTGAAAGGCTTCCAGATGGTCAAAATATTTGCTACCTACCTGCTGAAATTCTGAAAAAGGTTGGTTTTCTTGGTAGATTGATTTTTTTTAAAATTTATAGGGGTGCTGTTTCCCGTAGGTGTATGCATATATACTTTTTAATTTTTAATACTTCGTTTTTGTTTTCTCAGAGGCCTTCACAATTTTCTTTGTCTGCAACTTTAATGTACCGTAGAAATCATATGTTGTGCTATTAAACCCTATCTCTGTCATCTTAAGTCATGGTTGGACAAGCAGAAATTGGGCCAAACAAGGAACCAAGGCTATTTTCATTCTTCTTTAACTAATGAAAAACCAAGGCAATGTTAATAATACATATTTGTGTTAACTTCCCTAGATTCTATCCAACTTTTGGTATTCCTTATATTTTTAATATGAGATCTCGTTATCCAACAATTGCACTCATACGGCTAAAAATGATACTTTTGTTTGCATTTTGGATTTCTGTGAGGAACGTCTAATCGTCTATTTAGACGTTAGTATTTGCTTATAGCCTGCGAGGAAGAAAAATGCTGACTCTCTGGCAAGAGAGATTACTTCATTGTGCTCCTTCAACAAGTTTTTAATGCGATGAAAAATTTTCTGTTGATATTCCTTGGTGCAGAATGTTGTTACTAATGCTATTATGAGGCATTATTCTGGAATTGTTTGTTAAGTGAATATTTTTTGTTTTGTTCTGTTATAACAGATGGTTATTGTCGATACGCCTGGAACTAATGTCATCTTGCAAAGGCAGCAGCGCCTCACTGAGGAATTTGTGCCTCGAGCTGATATACTTCTTTTTGTTCTTTCTGCTGATCGTCCATTAAGTGAGAGTGAGGTGTGGTTTGCTCTTGTGCTATTCTAGTATCATTTCTTGATCATATTATACTCTTTGTTGGAAAATCAGAATTTGGCTGCATTGCTCATAATTTTCTCCAATTCAAGATGACTTTCCTGATATTGGCTTTTATTGAAAGACAACACACATCATATTCTTACCACGATAATTTGTTATCAATCTCTAATTTGTTTAGATTTGACAAGAATGAACGATGCTTATTAATAATTTAATATATAGTTATTCAAAACTTCAATTAGAAGTTACTTCAATCTCTAGGTTGCTCTGAACCCTAATGGTACTGTCATTAAGGAGAGTGAGAAAGCGGAGAGGAAAAGTAGTAAAATGCGGGGCCAAACTTTATAGAAAAAGTTGAGAGAAAAATGCTTATCAAATAAGGTTGGAGCAAATAATTTATGACGGACCAAAAACGAAATGAAGCAAGTATAAAGAGGGAGAGAGAGGGAGAATTGTAGTTTGACATAAATAAGGAAGATACTAAGGAGAGAAAATGTAATTGCCAGTTCTCAAAATAATAAATTTAAATTATACTCCCTCCGTCGCTTTTTTATTGCTCCATGTAAGAAACTTCACTTTATTAAGTATTGGGTGTAAATAATGCATCAGTTGGTAAAGTTGTCCCATGAGGAGAGAGAGAGAAAGCAAGTGGGAAAATTTACCATTTAAGGTATAGATCAATCTCAAAGGAACATCCCGAAGAGGAAAATGGGGTAAACAAAAAGGGACGGAGGGAGTATTTTATTCCGGGATCTGTTCTGTTGACCAGTGTTGTACGGAGCTGTTTGACATGATAAGTACTTCAACAACAAAAAAGTTGTTTTAATAGCCCTAAGGATTGCGAAGAGTAATTGGAATATTTTGTAAAATTTGCAGATGTAGGATTGTCACGATTATAAATATCTATAGGAGTGTGATTGAAGTACTGATTGTTGTGGAAGTATTCATGTAAATGAAGGTCAGGATTTGGTTAGATTTTCCTCATTTCATTCTTCTTCTACACAATTTCTTAGAAGTCGTAAGTTCTACATTGAATGGTAGAATGTTGATTGGAACATAACTCTATATTTTTAAAATGTTGAGGTTCATGCATTTGCCACACTCATATTTCTTTGAAGTTAGAAAGATAAAAGTGCAATGCCACATGGTATGTGTTTGTCTTTGTCCTGACTCCTACCTCCTAAGTAAAGAGTGTGCATTGTTTTTTAAAGGAAAAATGTGACGTTACAGTGAAGTCTGTTGTGAGACCCTTTTTCATGTGATTGTATGGTTTTGTTACTAGTTGTTAGTCTGTATTGTGTCTAAGGAAAGGAAAACTTCAGTTGAATTCAATCAGTTGTGGCTTAAACATTTTTGCGATGCACACTTTATTGCATGTTTGGGAAAGACCTGGCATAACCATCTCACATTGATTCTTCTCTTCCTATTTTACCCACTTCATAACCAAAAGATTATAATTTCTGTGGCTTTTTTTTTGCACTCTCTGCATCATTGATCTGCATACTCATATCAAAGGCCATATTTTTTTTTTGAATGGGCCTATTCCAGCTTTTGGAGTTGTGGGTTTTGGCATATAATATTTCCTTTAGTTTGAAAAATTCAGAAAACTTCTTACAGAAAAAACTTTTCCAAGTATCGCCCTGTAAAAACTGGACTTTTCAGTAAAATATGGCCCTTGCAAATTGCAGCTGGGCTAAGGAAACAATCCAAAACATCAATTAATCATTAGTTATGCTGTCAAATGATAAACACACCATAAGCACTATAGTATTGTACATTCCAGAAAAGGCTTATCATATGTGTGTATTTTCTAAAGGTCTGTGATGTTTTTCTTCTTCAAGCATAAGACTTTCTGGAACTCCTGTACTGATCCAACACAAGATGAAGAATTTGTCTGCACTAATCTTTTATTGCCTATTATGTGGTCAATAAGATTTAGGTTTCTTGGGCAACAATTGATATCCTTTTTCTAGACTGTCAAAGATTAATAGCTTTATGTTGCATTTTGTCTGCGACAGAGTTGTAATTTTCTGACTGAAAGAGTGTTTGATGAAACTTAATATTGTTGATTGTGGTAGAAATACATTAGCGCAAATGAAAGGTACCTTATGGTGGCAAGCGGAGTTCAGTTATTTTCCTTAACCACTTTTATGATGGTTTGATGATTTCGAAAATTTATTATAATTATTACAAATCAGTGTTGATATTTGCCCTGAATTGATATTTTTCAGGTTACCTTCCTGCGCTACACGCAGCAGTGGAAGAAAAAAGTGCTATTCTTGCTGAATAAAGCCGATCTGTACAGGAATGCCAATGAGGTACAATTGCATATATAATTGAGCATATAAAGGACCACGGAACTAATTGGTTACTAGCTATAAGAAAAAAATAGATTGGGGAGACAAGATACAATAAATAATTCTCCCTTTTTCTTTTATAATCGCAAGACATTTAATTGACAAACGAGGCAGGAGAGTTAATGTCTAATTTACAGGGAGTAGTGTAACTTGGGATCTCACTTAGTTATTGGTACTCTAGATTCTTTGGAGGTACGTTATGAGCATAGAGGATCAAGACATTGATTATTGAGAATTGTGTTATCTTCAAGGATTTTGAATGGCAGTCCTAGTTGGCTACTGTGCATGCCTTTATTTTATCTGTTATTCCTTTACTTTTGAGGTGTAACATAACCTATTTTACCAATTTGATGCAGCTTGATGAAGCTATTACATTTGTCAAAGATAATGTGCGAAAGTTGCTCAATGTAGAAAATGTAAAGCTATTTCCTGTATCTGCACGTTCTGCTCTTGAAGGAAAACTTGCAACTACTGATGGAGCAGATCAACATAATCTTTTATTGTCTGAATCCTACTCAAGCTCTCAGACTTTTGATGAATTTGAGAAATTTTTATATGCCTTCATGGATGGTTCAACAACTGCTGGCCTTGAGAGGATGACAATTAAGCTTGAAACACCTCTTGCAATTGCTGAGCGACTGTTGTCTTCCTGTCAAACACTGGTGACACAGGATTGTAGGTATGCCCAGAAGGACTTGATGTCAGTGCAGGAGGTAGTTCGCAGTGTTGATGAGTATGGAATGAAAATGGATAAAGAGAGCATTTTGTGGAGGCGGCAAATTTTTTCACTGGTATATACAGCAGACTTGGTTTCAAAATTTTAGGCTTAGGTTAATCTTGTTCCATTAACAATATGTTCATAAGTCTTTCAATTTGAGGTTTTGAAACCAGAATAAAGTGTGTATCCAAAAAATTGTCACTCCTGCTGTCATGATCCTCTAGTCTTTACTCCCCCAAACTTTATGAAAAGTTTAAAGATAAAAATTGGTGCTTAGAAAATGGTTGAGAAGTGCACTTTGTCTGGGATTATATGTACAGTATTATCTTCTTGGTTATCTGGAATAACATCTATTATTGATATGATTACTGATGTGTGGCTGTAACTGTATAAATATAGGTCAGTAATGCGAAGGAGCGTTTGTTAAAAGTCGTGGAATCTACCCTACAGTTGTCCAATTTGGATGTTGCTTTTTCAATGTTTTTTGGAGGAGACAAATCTGCTTCAGCTGCCACACAGAGTATTCAAAGTGATATTGTCAGCCCTGCACTTGCTGATGCTCAAGTAAGATAGAGTTCTAGTAACTTCACATCTGTGTCTTTCTCCTTCATGCTAAGCTGCTGATTTTTATGTAGAATTCTTCTTCTATTTTTTTCCTGGGTGGTGGTTGTTAGTGGTCGATCAATAAAAGAAGGTTGTCACGAGAATCTCTTTCTATTATCAGATATGATGAAGGTTTTAAATTGTGTTGTTTTTTCCTTAGCAGCTTAGCTTTTGTGCAAGCAATTTCTGCTTGGTCTTTGACTGGTCTTCTTTAGTTGGCTTACATAACATCACTATGCTGCTAAGGATAGATTTATTTTGCTCCCCCCGCCCTTTATTTTGCTGGTGATAGGGGGCAGGGAGGGGGAGAAGTACTTTTTTGCTCTTAATACCCTTCGGTCCTCTGGGTATTCTTTGATTTTGATAATCCTAAAAAATATAGGAGTTATCCATCAATCCTAAAAAAATCATTTGATGTATCTCAATTATGTGTCCTTGCAACACCCCCCCCCCCCCCCCCCCTCCCTCCAGGGTTAACGAAAAGTTGGATTGGTGATGATTAGGAATTTTCAATTACAATATTTACAGCATTACAAGAGTTCTAAGATTATTTTCTATGAGGTGCAAGGGTGACAAGGTAGAAACCTCTAGTTTCTATAGAGCATAATAGGCCAAGGTGTAAGGATTGGTTCACCAAATATCCGTATTAGCAAACAATGTTCCTTTCTTCTTGCATGAACTCATACATTCCGTTTCTAGGTTTACATCCAAATGTCTGATTTTCAGACTTCAAGCCTCAGTTACCATGTTCATCGGTCCACAATGGATGATCAAGTCTCTGCTAGACCCTGAAACTTCTTTCAGCCCGTTTTGAATTGATTATTTCTGGCCATCCGTTTCTTTTTCTGGCCCTTACCAGTCACAGGGATCTGTTGAACCTTTGATTGCTATCTATTCAAGCTTGCCGCTCTTGACTTGTGATCATTCACTATTTGGGATTGCATTTATCTGTTCTTTAACTCCTTTACCTCCTATTATGTATAGGATTATTAGGCTCAATATCCTCCCAGATTGCGAGAACAACAATAAATCCAGACCCAAAGTTGAGTGCCAAGTTTTACATATTTGAGAAAGGAAGAGATTTTGTAATTGGATGATCTTGGGACTTGGCAACCATGCAGGCAGGTTGCATGTATAGATCTCCTAGCTTTACAGTCGTTAGAAAAGAGAAAATTATGTTTGAGATAATATAATGTGAGCTGAAAGGAAAATACCAATACCGGTGGCTGAGATCCTGAAGCTTCTGGTGCTTTTCTTTAGCTCAATTATTTCAAGATGAGTGGGAGTGGATCCTTTTCTAGTTTTATTTATTCTTATTTGTGGTTTTATCTACAGCAGGCATAATAGTTACAAAAATATTCGAGCATGTTAGTGAGACGAGATTTTTAAGTTGCATGGTTTCCTGCACCTGCTTCATCTGTGCAAAAGGCAGACCATTCTGGAATGTTTAGAGGCAATCATACTAATGATTTAATGTTGACTGTCTAATTTATCTGGAGAGAAGTAATTGAGATATTTGAAATTGTGAATTGCATTGTGGTGGCATTCGGAAAGATTTATGGGCAACTTTGTAGTTTCCATTTTTAATCCAACAGAGAAGCTATCTCTAGTCATTTGCGTTTTCCTGTCTAGAATTTTACTTTTTCCTTTCTCTTTATACAAGTAACAGAAGCCTTACTTTTCTTGTTTGATCTGTTTCAAAAACAGAGAATTCTTGGAGAATATACTTCATGGTTAAGAGAGAGCAACATCCGTGAAGGCATGCAGTATAAGGAGACATTCGAGAAAAGATGGTCTTTACTTTTTGACTCACACAACAAGGTGGATTTTACCAGTAATCTTCTGCAGAGGGAAGTTGATACCCTAAGCTTAAAATCACTAGAAAAGTTTAACGGTACAGCAGCCTCAAAATTGTTTGACCAAGAAGTTCGTCAAGTGGTGAGTGCATTCTTCTGCAAAGTGTCTTTTGTCTATTTTGATTTTACATGTGGAAAGAGGGAGCCAATGTTGCTCTATACCTTAATTAGTATTACCTTGTTAAAAAGCACTGCATAATGTTACTTTTGTGTATTTATTATTGGAAAATTTTGACTGAAATACCTTACCTTTTTGCTCCATCTTCTATAACCACTCCCACCTTTTAATTAACTGATAATAATCCCGTTTTTGTGGAGCTGTCTTCTCATTTTGCTCCACAGTAACATCAACTGGTAAACTTCTTCTTCATACTTCCTCCGTTTTACTAAAAATGAAACTTGCTAATATTGGAGGTTTCATTCCCTCAAAAAAAAAAAAAAAAAAAAAATTGGAGGTTTCAAAAAAATTGCAACATTTCGCTTTTTGGTAACTTTTGCAACTTGTCCTACTTACTTTACTTACATTTGACCCGCTCTTTACCTCTCTCCTACTCTCTATCTTTATCAAATTATATTTGTTACTAATCACACAGGTTAGCTACCAACTTGCAATCAATCTCCTCTTGCATAAAATATTGTGCAAATTGCAAGTGTGGCAATTTTGGTGAAACACTTGAAGTATATACTAACCTACCTCCATCCCTTGCTGCCAGTTTCACCACCCTCCTCTGTCCAACCTTAACCACCATTGCCACCAGCCATCTTCACTCCTACCCCTATCTCATTCCATTTCCATGCCTCAAGTCCACAACACTATAAAAGTAGAGAAGTTGACAAACCAGAGATCTTGAACATTAGCTCATTACCTCATTATTCAATTATCTGCTCTCATCTCCACCACAAACACCACCACACGCTGCAAGTAACCAAGAACACTCACTAGTCACTGCTTCATTTTGCAAGCTCAAGCAAAATAAGCCCAAAAAACTAAGAGGTATAGTTACCCACTACCTCATGTTACAAGATCTTGGAGCCAATTCCTCACCCAAGGCGCAAACTTTATGAAAATCCTCAGCCTTAAAACACAAATCACCACAATTTGATTCTAACTCAGTGGGGGCATCTGAAGCAGAATAAAACTAGGCGATGAGAGACAGTGGGTTTAGGCGGAGATGCCGGCAAAAACAAGGAGATATCGTCTTGTCTTCACCGCAAATCAGCATTTGCTCTGGCTGGAGTATATGCTGTCTTTTTTGTCTTTTTGAAAACTGGTTGGCTAATTAGAGGGGAATACGTGTCATGCTTTACCTAATATACCAGTTAACTAAAGGTTAAGAACCAATTTGGAAAGGTACCCCCAAAGGTCGGATGATTCGCGGTTAATTGATAAATGGGACTATTTAGAAAAGACCGGGGAAAAGTGGGATTATTAGTATCACTTTTTCCTTTATGTTAAGTACAGGCTGAATAGTCTCTCACCTGCTTCTCTTTTTACAGTTCGTCGGAGCTTTTGGAGGTTTAGGGGCTGCTGGTTTATCTGCTTCACTACTCACATCAGTGTTGCCAACTACACTAGAAGACCTTCTTGCACTTGGGCTTTGTTCAGCTGGCGGGTGATATTACCTTTTCCTTGTTGAATTGTCCGATTCCACATTTTATGCTGTGCACATAGAATTTATTCCCTTTATAACGAGATTAAGTTTTGCCTGATCCTTGATTGAGCATTTCTAATTGATTTTAACGAATTAATTAATATTTTATGGGTAAATTTTACTTCTAGAGTCCCATCAAGTATGTCCACATTTCCTTAAAGAGATGTCTCACTTAAATTTTCCGGCTTGCTTAAATACACTTTAAAGTGATTACCTTTTTGCTTCTCAACTTCCCTTATTAACTTCTCCCTCAGAATGTAATTAAACCAAGCAATAAAATAAAGTTGGATATTTTTGTTATAGCATACTCCATCCGTTTTTACTTACCCCATTTTGACCAGAAAACTCTCACAAAAATTGGTCAAATGGGGAAGTAAAATGAGGCGGAGGGAGTATAAAAATAGACAAGCTCTATCTCAAATTTTGCGACAAGTCAAAGTGGACACTTTTACTGGAACAGAGGGATTTAATTTTATTAATGACAAAATTGTAGGAGTTATGACATTATAAATATTCCTATACTTCTCACTGTTCTCAGATGCATGACGAAAGAAACTTCAATATCAAACTGCTTCATGGACAACTATTTCCTCGCTCTGTTTCAGAATTTAAGCCATAGAACTTTTCATTTTCTGTTTTGTGTATTGAGTCTTAACCGAAAAAACGATGTCGTTTCTTACTGAGGAAGTTTTCCAATTTATCCTTCTCTTAAATTTATTGCAGTATATAATGCATGAATAATAGAATATGAAGGCAGTATTTGATCTTAACATCCTACCTTTCACAGTCTTACAGGAACAACTAATGTCTTCCTATGTAAGCAACTTTATTGTTTATTAGTAAGAAGGAATACATGGTTAACCTAATATTGGTCCGCATTTAGTAGCCAATACGGGAAAATGGAGTTATGAAGGTTTATGTCGTGACCAACTAGGTCGCCTCCTAGAGGCTAAGATGATGTGCTTCACCTGTTTTCCCAGTTTCTATCTCCAAAGTTTTACAACTTTGAACTTTGAATTGCTTACTAAACAGCTCTTGAAGTTGTGGTTGATACTTCAGCCTCTAGGAAATCCCGTATTTTTCTTTTTCTTAGAAAACAAAGCCATTGGAAAATTTTGGTGACTGCTTGAATTGTTTGGCATAGCTTTAGGCATGTTTGCAAATGCTTATATCTGTTTTTGTTTTTAGATGGCTGAAAAATAAGTTTTGATTTTTCTATACAATTCAACTGCTCAAACGTTAAAGAATGGGATCGTACTATGTACCCGTAGCTAATCCATAGGGGATTAAACTTAAGCACTACACTAACTGTCCCAATTTCTTTAGTTTGGTAAAACTTTGTGAATCGTAGCTGTACACTTTTGAGCCCTTGCAATTATAACGCTGGTGATTTCATGTTCTCATGCCCTCTGATTAAGGTAGCATCTAACAGGTCTTCATTTTCTTGTCAGTTTGTTGGCTATCTCAAATTTTCCAGCTCGTAGGCAAAAGGTTCTAGACAATGTCAAAAGCATTGCAGATGCTGTTGAACAAGAAATTATAGAAGCCATGCAGCAGGATCTGTCAACCAGCGTCAAGAATATGGAAGACTTTGTAACCCTGGTTGGCAAACCATATGAGGAGGCAGCACAACAGAAATTAGACAAGTTATTGGATACTCGAGAACAGCTGACAGTTATGGAGAAAAAACTCCAAACGTTACAGGTTGAACTTCAGAATTTACATTTATCCTAAGCTGTCTTGGAGCTGAGATGATGTAGCTGAAGTCTGAAGACAAATCTTGCAACATGGGTAAATAATGTATAGTAAGTGAATCATGAAACTTTTCTTGTCAAATTGTTGTGATATTTCATACAACCATATAGGTGACTCTTTATCAGATCAATCTAGTTGTTTTGTTCAAACCATTTGTTTCCGGAACATGCATGATAAAATGTGGTTGTAGCGTGTAACAACAGATATTGAGGTAATCAAACGTTTTGTCTCTTTCGGTAATGGATGTGGAACCTTGCTGCGTGTTGTAAAAACAAATACTTTTGTGTGAAAACAGTTTTTCTATGAAGTTTATTCCTTTGTTCTTTGAGATTGAAACCCTTTTTTCTCCTTGATTAAACAAAATTTGACCTTTTCCGTGGTGATTATTGGCTTATGCTAAATGTGGTAGCTCCACGACTCTGACCTTTTATCATTATACTAAAAATAATGATTCTGCTACAGAGTAATCTTTCTAGTGGTTATGCGGCACAGACGAGATTCGTCCATCATATTGCTGCAGTCAAGCTTTTGCTGCATTCCATTTCCACTACCCTGTTTTTTTTATAAAACCCAAATTCTATCAGCAAAGTCTAATGTTATGTATGTTTATCTGTTAGATTGGATTGTTATTTTAAGCAATCATCAGTTTGGTGACTCACTGCATTTCTGCATTGCCATGTAGCGTTTATGTACATGTTTTTGTTGTTTAATGTTATGTGAAAGCTACAACTGAAGAATCAGTGGGAGAAAAAAGGCGGTACTTTAAACGTAGTCAAAAAAGCTTAAAGGACATGAAATGGAGGAAGATGGAGGCCGGCTTTGAAAAATGCTTGTGTAAGCCATCATGTATTTGATTCCCCCTTTTGTCTTCCTCATTAATGGTCCATGGAAAACATAAAGCGTAGTCCTATTACTATATATAATTATGGTGTTTTACCAGTAATTGTAAAGCCATGACGAAGAAAGCCAGCTTTGTCTTCCTCTCAAAGGGAAAAGCCGATGTGACGAGACAAACAGCAAAACTTTTTTTGCTTAGTTTGCAAGATACTTGTTTCCTTGATTAGCTTAATTATAATTATGTTAATTGCTAAAGATGGATTACGGTAGCAAATTCAACGGTTTAGGTTCCAAATTGTGTACTAGGCTAGGCTCTTAGAGTCTTAGGGGCACATATTCTTGCCAGCCTCCGGCTTTCCAATGTTAAAATAGAAAGCATTTGTATTTGTATTTGTATTTGTATTTGTATTTGTATTTGTATTTGTATGTTTGTTTAGTCGCGAACTGTTAGATGTTTGTATGCTGGCCGTAAACGCTTTTTGCTAGTTAGATTCTGCCTACTTCTAGGTATTATATTCCAATCTTGGATATGTTTTGACAAAAACATATCAGTTACTTAGAAGTTCAAAAATGGTACTCAAAAGCTCAAAAATGGTATTCATTTATCAGATATGGTACTCAAAAGTTTTCAAAAGAATTGTGCAATTACCACCGTGCCCTCGGATATGTGTTTGGAGGTACATATCTGATATGGACCTCTCTGCCCTCGGCTACTTCACCTTTCTCTTCTGGTCAAGTTTATTTTGACATGCTGTGCCATACAAACTGAAACTGAATCTGAACATCTTTTCAAATTTTTACTGCTTTTGCTTATCATGTCTTTCTACTTGATAGGAATTTCTCTTTTCAAATTAGATCTATTACCGCTTTCAAAACTTTCAAGGGGTGCTGGTGGTCTGAATATCAAAGGCACTACTAATTTGGCAATTAGCGGTTAATCGTTTGCCGAGTTGACTAGTTGTTGTTGTCATTTTACTCTCACTTCTCCAAACCTCTAATTGAACCGATTTAACATTGACCGGATCCAATATTGATCCGAGTCCTGACCTAACCCGGCCCGCTCCAACCCTAAAAAAATGAATTAAACCAGAAACCCGGATGAACCTGACCCATATTTCAAACCAGATCCAAAGTTAATCCGATATTACTCAATCCAAATGAGCCCGGATCCAAACAAACCGTTTACCATATTTGCTCATAACCAAGCACCCCCTTTGTGTGATACTTTTACAACAAGATCGAGCATGCTTAGAACGGGTAAAGTTAGTCTAAAATTATTGTTTTTTTTTTTTTTTTTTTTTTTTTTTTTTTGAGATAATAGTCTAAAATTATTGTTAAATAGAATCGTACCGGTGGTGTAACAAGTAGCAAGGATGGGAGCAAGAATCACCCTCGATATGTTTTTTTTTTTTTTTTTTTTTTTTTTGGTGCGAATGAGCCTCAAGGGCAATATAAATTACAAATGGGGGCGGGGGGATTCGAACCTGAGACCTATTGTACACAGGCCCTCAGTCTTAACCACTAGACCAAGACATCATTGGTATCACCCTCGATATGTTAATAGTACGAATCCTCCCTCTCACACGGTATAATGTTGTACTGACCTTTGTGCCATATATAAATCGTGGTTGTATCTTATGAAGTGCAGAAGTGATTTATACAGTGAGTTTACATATACAATTTCAGTGAAATGTTGTAACTCAAAATATCTGCCTTAGCCAAAGTAGGTTGTGGATGGGAAAGCTTGCATTTCTTATTAGGGGAAACCTTTCGGGATACAAAATTAAGGGCTTAAAGTTGGTCGACTAAAACTTGGTCAATTCACATGCATATCATATGCTTCCCACTGTCTTGCACAGTGGTAATGTTTTCCGAAGACCGGTGGTCGTTTAGTTGAACATTGTTATATATTTGTTGTAATTGATAAATAAAGTATGAAGTATATATAATTTCATGGCTAGTTTTTTAGGCAATAAATAGATCATTATATATATATATATATATATATATATATATATATTTTCGCTAGAAAGTTTCATTCTTGATCAATGGCTGAACCAGAAATTTATATTAGTGGGTCTAAGAAAAGCTGCAAAATATATTTTTACTTATCCAACTTTTCGATAGTTTTTCATTAAGACGTTTGATTCATCATTATCTAATGATTCGAGTCATGTACTTATTCAGAAACGAAGGGAGTATGACTTATAGTGTTGTGATATTTTAGAAGTGTTCGGGATTTCTAGGCCTATGATTACAAATATATGATGCGACGAAGCACATATATAATGAGGTTGTTTTTTCGCATATCAGATATGTGTGGCAACACACATATCAATTAAAAGACAAATAGCTAAAAGACATAAAAGGAAATACTATTCATGTTTAAAAAAATACCATTTTGTAAGAAAAATGTACTCCCTCTGTTCCTAAATAAGTGTCACATTTCCATTTTTGGCGTTCCCTTATAAGTGTCACATTTCTATTTTTGAACATGTACTTTTCTCACTTTTACATACACTTTTCACATTTTTTCATACACTTTTCCTACTTTTCTATAAATCATAATTACTTTTACTTACACATTCTACACTTTTCCACTTTTCAATCCCCACATACACTTTTATTTGTACTTTATTCAATTAAACAATTATCTACTTTATCCTTTCCCCCAAAAAAACATTATCAATCATTAACTCTTACACACTTTACAATTTTATTAATTACCGTGCCCGAGCCCAAATGTGACACTTATTTAGGAACGGAGGGAGTACCATTTAATTTCTTTTCTGTCATTTTTCTTATTTTGTCTTTTATTCATATATATATTTACCCATACATATCTGATATGCGTAAATACTTCCTCCATATATAATTGCCGAAATAGTGATATTTCTGAAATTGGTGCATGTTCTTTTAAAAGTAGGCTTTTTATAGTAATGGAAGAGAAAAGTTCAAGTAAAAAAAAGCTGATGTGCATGTTATATGGACTTGCCAAATTTAGACTATGCTTAAATTATAGTAGCCCGCAAAAGTATTATGCTTACTTCCTACTTTCAACTAGTGGATCAACATTTTTCCATCATTTCTTTCTATAATTTTAATTATTTATTTATCATTTTCTAAAAGTTTAATTATATACGGAGTATTTTGATAGAACATTGCAAGTTGTTTCTTCATACATGCTCCATCTGTTCTGACTTCTGAATAGATGATACATCAGTGTGATTATACCCTAGTCGATATACAACTTTAATCACTAATATCTTCAATTTTATGTTATTAAAAGTTATGATATTCATGGTAACAAATCCACCAAACCTATTAAGGAGTACGTAATACCATTTATTTTTACATATTGCTAAAAATCAAGTTAAATTCTATATATACGAATAGTGTAACAAGTTAAAGCGATAGATCTATTCAGAAACGGAGATAGTAGATCGAACATTCCAAAGTCGTTTCTTGATAAAAAAAATATAATGCAAGTTGTTTCTGATTCGAGTTGGCCGTACAAATGTAGCTTTAGAAAAAAGTGAGGAAATTAAAAGCAGAAAGATGTAACTTTCTGTAGTACTTCCTCCGTTTCAAAAAAATCTTTACAGTTACTATTTGCACGAACTCCAATGCAATATTTAACTATTAATATATCCAATTTCGTATGTGAAAAAATTATAAAAACTTGATATTCTGAAAATAAATACTGAGACCAATCTGACAAGATCTTACATGTAACGTTTTGATGTATATAATAGTGAGAATTTACGGTCAAAGTTTTTATACTTTGGACACATTTTCCAAAGCGTAAAGAATTTTCAGAAACGGAGGTAGTATATAATAGCCATCAACATGCAACGGAAATTTTATTTTGATTTGTAATTCCTACGTCTATAATTGTTTGTCCCATGTATTAAAATTTAAAAGTATGGAGTACTTTATTAGTATGGAAATGAGAAGAGACAAAAGTATTGGGTTAAATGTATTTACTTGAGAGTAAAGTTGTAGTCCCATGAACTTTTATGGTGTTAAGACAATCTTTTAGGGACAGACTAAAATGAAAAATGGGCCAAACAAAATAGACAAATGGGGTAACTTGTACAGAGTATTTAGTTTATACAAATACTATTTTTTTTCCAAAAGTTCTTGTGTGCATTATGCATGTGTACAATAAATTTATTGTGCTTCGGATAACTTTTATTCAGATTTGGTAACTTTGCATATGTTTTGATTAACTTTTTATAATATATATTTTTTTAGTAGATAAACATTTTAAAGGTTAACTTTATACAGTGATTGTGAAGAGATAATATTTATTAAAGCAAAAATTTTTATCACTACACATGTAATTAATAACGTTTACATTATAACGGAATAAATTTTAAACATTTTAGCGTAACTTTTACTTCTATGTGCATCAAGTTTAAATAAGAATTCGTAACTTAGGGGATGTTTGGAATAATTCAGACAAAATTGAGTTGGTTTAGTGTTTTTACGGTTCTACACTAAGATTGAGCCCTTACCTAAACTCAAAAATATATTGACAAACTTTTACTACTCCCTCTGTCCCGGAATACTTGACATGTTTTCCTTATCGGGTCGTCCCTTAATACTTGACTTGTTTCTAAAAATGGAAATATTCTAACAATATTATATTATTTCTCACTCCACCCCTATTAACCCACCTACCCCCTACTCCATACAAAAAATAATTAAAAATTCAACCCCTCTCTCCCCCAACCCCACCCCTTTACACATTTCCCACTAACTACATTAAAATAATACCCCACTATCAACTACTACCTATTAAATTAAATAAGTCAATTCAAGTCCCTTAAACTCTGTGCCGGTCAAACCGGGTCGAGTATTCCAGGACGGAAGGAGTATATAATAATAAAATAATTAGGATAGACACATGATATTTAACCAAAAATAACAAATTGTATATCTTGTGGTAATTTAGATCATAAAATCTACACATAGATGGTTTATAACATAGAATCAAAAATATATGCTAAATATAACAATGATGAAATTTGTATGAATTTTAACATACAACACGAGTCTTATGTTCCTTAAACTTACCTTAGTTTTCTTTATCATAAACTCTTTTCAAACTTTTTCTGAAAAAGGTGAAAATTATATGAAATTAAAAGATCTAAATTTGTATTATACTGTAAGCAGTATAACACCATTCTTAATTGATTAATTTGAACTAATTTTATTTTACACAAATTCAAAATTTACTACTTTGTTATTTTTAATTTGTACCTCGTGTTTTCACAATGACACATAACCAATATAAATAAACTAGATTTTAGCCCTTGCGATGCACGGATTCTATTAAATTGTTAAGTTAAAATAAAACTCTTATACTAAGTATATAACAACGGCTATATTTTATTTATTAGATTAGATTAGTTTTTTTTTTTTTTTTGGAGTAAATTTCATTTTAGATTTATTTTTTAATTATTAGAGTGTTTGATTTTGGATGAAATTGTATATGCGTAATATTTTCATAATTAATTAATAAACATATCTATGTGGCACCTATTATTTATCTACGTGGCACTTGACTTTTTAATTCAAAATTAAATAATTTCAAAATCTTACTTTTCATTGGACGGAACCATTACGTGGCGCTCTAATTATTGGATTATTGTAGGATTTTGGAATGAATTTTATTTTAGATTAGTGTTTGATTTTGGATGAATTTTATTTTATATTTATTTTTTTAATTATTAAAGTGTTTGATTTTGAATGGAGTTGTATATATTAGTAATTAATTAATTAAAATATATATGTGGCACATAATTAATTATGTACGTTGGCACTCGATTTTTTTAATTCAAAAATAAATTAGAAATCTTATTTTTCATTGGCCGAAACCTTCAGAATTCCTACGTAACGCTCTAATAATTCAGTAAATATGCCTCCTTTATATATATATTTACACACAAATATATATATTTACACACAAATGGGAAGGGATCTTAAAATGAGAAGAATGAGAAGCAATATCAGCCTCTCGAATCAGCTCAATCCAACGTACCACGATTTACCCGACCAAATGAAACTATTGAGGGTAAATTGGTCATTCACCCGCGTTGAATGACCTCCCCTCACAACATCCGTTTTCAGAATTCTTTCTCTCTCTCCTTTCAATTTTCTCTCTCTTCCTGCGATCTCTCTCCTTTCGCGATCTCTCTCGCGATTTTCACCATTTTCCCTCTCCTCTCGTCTTTATTTCTCTACTCTCAATCTTTGAAGATCCAATTCCTTCATTGTTCTAGAAAATCGGTGGTTTTGTAAGTTTATTTTACTCGGTTAATTTTCAATATTAATTTCTCTGAATAAAATTTTCGATTGAAATACATGAATTTGATTCAATATTTCTATTCGAATTGGGGGTTTTCTATTGATTTTATGGAATTAGGTTTATTTTATTGAAATAGAATTATTTGATTCACTCTTTCAACTTAGTTAATCTTGTTCTGTTGTTATTTTTGACTGAGTGGTACAAATTAGGTTTTCCAATCAGTGCTTTTTTGTTTGTTTAGTTTTTTAAAATTAGTGTTTTTTACCGATTAAGTTTGTAGTAATCAAATCTAATTATAGATGTGTATGTCAATGTCTTCATAGCTGAACTTGTCCCCTTCCCTGGATTTTTTTACATGCTTTTAGATTCGTTTATATGAAATTAACTATTTCGTTATTTTTTTTGATCTTTTTCTTGAATTATGTCTTTATTAGTTTTAATTTTGCTTGAATTAGTTTCGTTAGGTCATTATTTGATTTTTGCTCATTAATTTGGTCTGAAAAACGTGCTCATTTGTGAAAATGAGCAATTTTCATACTGTTTTGAAAACTTGCTCATTTGTTTGGTCTGGAAAATTTGCTCATTATTTGGTCTGGAAAACTTGTTCACAATAGTTTCGATTCTAAATATTTGCTCATTTTGTCTAAATGAGCAAATATTATACTTTTGATTCGAAATATTTGCTCATTTGTTTCTAATGGGCAAATATTAAATATTGGATCTAAATTTTTGCTCATTGTTTCAAATGAGCAAATATTAAAGTCCGGATTTTAAACATTTGCTCATTGTTTCTAAATGAGCAAATATTAAAGTTCGAATTTTAAATAATTGCACATTTGATGTTTTAACCCCATATATGGTTTTTTCTTGGGGGTTTTCTGTATTGAACTTGTGTTCGACAAAATGCCTCTGTGGATTACTAGAATTTTAAGTTGTAATGTTTGCTTATGTTATGTAGATTTGCGCAGTTCTTGTTCAAATACCGCAATTGTGTATATTATATGATTGTATGAGTATGTTTACTTCATGGTTAAAGTCAAAGGTATATAAAATGCATGAATGGATGAACGAATTAATGAAAATATTTTGAAGTTAGTGCATGTTATAAGGATTTAGAGTTGAAATTTAGCTCTAGATGATGGACTTTGGAGATCATGAGTAGCACCGTAGCATTCCTTGATGGCATTACTTGATGGCTCCAAATAACATGAAAAATATGTGCATTGCACGGAGTCAAAACTTATTTGCTCTGTTTCAAAATGAGCAAATATTAATGTTTGGATTTTAAATATTTGCTCATATATTGTATCTAAATGAGTTAAAATTATAGTTTCGGATTTTAAACATTTGCTCATTTATTAACAATGAGCAAATAAATAATTAATCATTTGATTCCGTTTTGCTCATTTCTGAATCAACTACTATGATTACTTATTTGATTCATTGTATTGACTGTTTTGATATTTCTTTTAACAATGTACATGTAAATAGTTGGCAACACTTCAAAACTAAAGTTACCTAAAGTTGAAAATGTGGATACTAAACACACTGCTTCAAAAGCTGCTCAACGGAGGTACTAATTTTTATTTTAATATATATTTATTTCATATATTCTTATTTATTTTAACTTCCTACATTTTCTTTGAATAACCTAAAATATTTTGTTGGTCTAATATTCATTCTTGTATTATTATTCACAAAATTCTTGTGAATAACTGTCATTTTCCTTGAACTTCTCAAATATGGTATCGATGTAGGGGAGGCTAGACAATGGTTATGAGGCTCTAGAAATTTGGTAACTTTGTATCCCCCATATTCAATATTAAAATTCCAAATGATTCTTGCCTTACAACCAACTCGCTTTGAGTTTCTTTTACGGTGTCGCTCCCCTTTTTCATCATATTTACTTTCGGATTCTAAGAAACCTTCTCTACTGCAAAGACAATACTTTTGACAAATGATACCTTTGCTATTCTTGTATATCGAAGATGAACGAACGTCAAAACCACATATTTGAGCATAGTCCTTATAAAATTGGATAGCCGTCTCTAAACTTTTGAATACAATTCCTTCATGTGGCTTCTTATCTTCAGCACAATAAGGAATCCATTCCCTTGTTCCATCTTGAGTCAAATATGATTCGGCTCTAGGACTTCGGATATATTGGATTGGTGTAGGTTGTTCTATAGGCACCGTAGATACTGTTGTAGGCTCTGTAGGTATTTTTGTAGGCTCCGTAGGTACTATTGTAGGCCCGTAGATATTGTTGTAGGCTCTGTAGGCCCTGTTGTAGGAACTGAAGTAGCACCTTTACAAACCAACAATAATCAGATATGTCGGCAAAAAGATAAAGATCAGATTTATAGTTTGCTCATCTACACAGAAATTTCACGGTCACTATAGTGCCTGATGTTAAGCCATTATCACGAGTTTAGTAGTTCATACAGCAGAAAATAATGTGACAAGAATCAGAAAATAATCGTGATTTAATTCTTTTTCCAAGCATTGGGTATGTTAGTTACAAGTTACAAGCCCTAAATGATCTTAGTTACAAGCAGGAACTTATCCAACACTTGTGTTGAGAGCACGACTCACTAATTCTCCTTTTATAACTTTCCTTACCCACCACAACAATCTGCTCAGCATCTCCTTGCAGTAGGCTATAATAGTTTGTTCGGTAATTCAGTTCCTATCAGAATTGCTTACTTATTGAGCACTTATTAGTAAGGCATAATTCACTGGAAATTTACAACCTCCCTCAGAAGCCAATTATGAAAATGATGGAGTTAATTCCCTCAAAAAAAAAAAAAAAAAAAAAATGATGGAGTTAAGTAAAAATTACATGAATATGCTCATTGTTTCTAAATGAGAAAATATTCTAGATTCGATTCTAAATATTTGCTCATTGTTTATAAATGAGCAAATATTAAAGTTTTGATTGTAAATATTTGCTCATTGTTTCTAAATGAGCAAATATTATAGATTCGATTCTAAATATTTGCTCATTGTTTATAAATGAGCAAATATTAAAGTTTCGATTCTAAATATTTTCTCATTGTTCCTAAATGAAAAAATATTAAAGTTTCGGATTTTAAATATTTGCTCATTGTTTATAAATGAGCAAATATTAAAGTTCGATTTTAAACTTTTGCTCATTATTTCTAAATGAGCAAATATTATAGATTCGATACTAAATATTTGCTCATTTTTTTAAATGAGCAAATGTTAAAGATTCAATTCTAAATAATTGCTCATTGTTTCTAAATGAGCAAATATTATATTTTTGGATTTTAAAGTTTTGCTTATTCATTCTTTGTAAATGAGCAAATATTAAAGTTCGATTTAGAAACAAACATTGGATACGTCTACAAATTACGGTTAGGGAACCTCCCGTTTCTCAAGATGTACAAAATTGGATACAACTATATCGAAAACTAAGGTGATGAAAATGGTTTTGATTTTGTAACTTCATTAGCAAATAGAACACAACTTAAGTTCCTTGCCTTCGATGGAAATATTTTACAAGGGGTCATCCCTGAATCTATAGGAAATTTGTCGAAAGTTCTTTCGAAGCTATTTATGGGAGGAAATCATATTCATGGTAGTACACCAAGTTCAATAAGTCAACTTACTGGTTTGTCCTTTCTAAACATAAGCTACAATGAGATTACCGGAACAATACCTACCCAAATTAGCCACTTACATGACTTGCGAGTCTTGGATTTGGCTCATAATCGAATTTCCCTACTGGGTTTCTAAATGAGCAAAGCTTATGTATCCCTACTGTTGTATACGTCTATAAATTCCAACAAATCTCTCTATATAGAGTTAGAGAAAGAAGCACCACAACGACAACTGTGTTCTCTTTTTATGTACTTTTCTCGTAATTCTGTTAGGCTTAAAGCTAAGATTATATTTTAGATTAAAACTCGACAACAACTGTTGCTCATTTGCACATATTTGATTTGGTGTTTTAGAACTTGTAGGCATCAGAAACATAACAACAATTTCACTGTCACTGGAGTACTTGACATTATCACGAGTTTTATTTTCTTCTATATGAACTGATTCGTGATAATGTCAGGCACTCCTATCTTACACCTACCACGGGAACAAACTAGTATAAGTACTTTATCAGCACCTCCCTCACGCACAAACAATAACTACTCGATAACATATCATAGTCTTCTGATATTTCTTCATTCCCATGCAGATTTATGATGTTTGCTCATTAATTAAATTGCTCATTTACGCAAAAACTTGGTAAATTATACTTCCTCTGTTTTTTAATAGTCGCAACGTTTGGATTTTTTACACTATTCACGTATTCTTCTTTGACTATTGTTGGTGATTTATATGTAAGATAAAACATAGTCATGTTGGGTCTTGTTAGATTCGTCTCAATGTGTATTTTTAGACGATCAACTTTTTATAATTTTTGTTTCAAAGGAATTATAGATATTAATTACCAAAGTTGTGCATTTGCATGCGTGAAAGTGACCAATGTTGCGAATAAAAACAAATGGAGGAAGTATTATTTATAAAACAACATGAGCAAATTTCAAATATCAATAATTTTTCAGTATATATTGCTAAGAATACGCTCCCTTTTTATTGTTTAAACCCATACTTCAAAAAACCATCAACAGGGGCTTAAACACCCACAAAACTCAACATGAGCAAATCAAAATTTATGCAATTTTCATTCAAAATTTACGCAACTTTCATTTTAAATTAATAATCAATTCAATTACACTATCAATTTGTATTTGTTTCATTAATTTCAATATTATCGCACAACAACAGGGGCTTAAACCCGGCCCCCACAAAATTCCACACGAGCAACCAAATGCACAATCAATTTTTTTTGCAATTTTCATTCAAAATTTACGCAATTTTTATTCAAAAATATCAATCAATTCAATTTCACTACCAATTTGTAATTGGTTCAATAATTTCGAAAGCCTAATTTGAAAATTAAAGGTAATTGATTTCAACAAAAAGAATTAAATACCTTCCGACATTGAGGAATAGCTTATGAGTACTTTAGCGAGAACCAGTATCAAAATAGCTTAGGAAGAAGGAACAGAAAATGTTGTTACCTGGTTTCTGTCATGGAAGAACTCTTAGAAAGAAAGAAGAGAGTGTAGGGGTTTTGGTGGGATTATTGTCGCGTCTGTTTTACTTGATTTTGGTCATCCATCATTTTTTGCACGCGCGGATCGTAGCCTTCAGATTTTGTTCGATTGAACGGCTAGGATGATTCATGTTTATAAACTTCTCATTGAAAGGGGACCTATATATATATATTAGATTATTAAACAAAAAATATTTCATGTTTATAAACTATTGTTTACGAGTAATCAATAATACTCCGTAAACAAATTTAATAACATGCGTACGTTGCTCGGGTTATATATATAGCACTAACTATTAGAACCTAACCAACGCACGAATGTTATTAAATTTGTTTGTGGAGTATTATTTTCTCGTAAACAATAATTTATAAATATGAAATATTTTTTATGTAATAAATTTATTTGTATTTTTATGTGCGATTGTGAAAACATGAGATACAAATTAAAAATAACAAAGTACTAAAACTTTGAATTTGTGTAAAACATCACTAGTCGATATTAGTCAATTAAGAATGGTGTTACACTACTTACGTATAGTACAAATTTAGATTTTGTCATTCTCATATTATTTTCATTTTTTTCGGAAAAAATTGAAAAGAACTTATATTTAAGAAAATAAAGTAAGTGAAGAAACACAAGATTCGTGTTGTATGTTAAAGTTTATATAATTTTATCATTGTTATATTTACCATATGTTTTTTATTCTCTGTGATATACCATATAAAATATGTGTAGATGATACGTAGTATGATCTAAATTACCGCAAGATATAAAATTTGTTGTTCTTAGTTATAAGTATCATGTGTCTATCCTAATAATCGGGTGATGCTAAATGCAGAAATTAATTGCTTAACACAAAACGGAATTGACCAAAATACCCAAAAAGTTTTTTTTTTTTTTAAAAAAAAAAAAACTATCAAGCAACGGAGCTACTGCAAAACCAGAACGTCATCTTTAACAAGAAATATAAGGATATTCATTGGCATGTTCTGTGCTTAGCTTAAGAGAGCTAAGAATTAAAAAAATTAGGCGATGTTGTTGAAAGTCAAAGGTCAAAGGCCAAAACATGATTTTGTTTCGGTTTCTAATGGCGCTTAGTTCATTAATTGGGTAACTAATATTCATAAAGTTTTAAATAACTTCAAATTATCGCTTCTTGATGATGATAACAGTTTAATATTTGTAGAAAAAATTATATTCCAATCTTAGGCCATTTAAATGTACACGAAGTTTGCAGGAAAATTTAAAAACTAAAATTTTGAATATGAAATTATTTTCTAAAGTACTAAAATATGACAAGGAGGTTGAAGGTTTGGCTGCCATGAAAATGGTTTGTTTCAAGTATTAGGGAAGTTAAATATGGTTGACTGTGGAAAGAATTAAGTATGGTGTTTTTTACTTTCAGCGTTTCCGGTAGAAAGAATTGATGAGTACTCCGTAATTATGGTTGACAATGAATTTGATGATGTATTTTTTTTCTTATTAACATAAAAGGGTAGTTATGACTTTTTAAATTTTGCACAAATAAATTAATTTCTGCATTTAGAAACTATGTAATTATTTTATCAGTTTTTCTAACGAGTGCCCATGGGCACACATTAAGAAAAAAATATTATATTTCCTCCGTTCCGGAAATATCGCACCATGGTTGACTTTTACTCTTTTAACCATTACTTTGACTTTTAATATCTCATATTGTGTGCAAGTAAAAATTAT
Source organism: Spinacia oleracea (assembly GCF_020520425.1). NCBI lineage: Eukaryota > Viridiplantae > Streptophyta > Magnoliopsida > Caryophyllales > Amaranthaceae > Spinacia > Spinacia oleracea. The sequence continues at coordinate 104,744,375 of NC_079487.1, forward strand.
AAAAAATTAATATTTAGAAAATATATATCAATACGAATCTAACATGACTTCACATGACTAAAATTTCATTATGTACGAATAACAAAAAATGGCCAAAGTCATAGTGTGAATAGTGTAAAAAAATAAATTGTGCGATATTTCCGGAACGGAGGAAGTATACTAAATATTTTATTTTGTGGAAATTTATCTCTTAATTAGGTAGGTGATAAATAGGGAGGTAGAACATATATTCCCTTATATTTCTCCCATAATCTATTTTCTTACTCCTTTTTTCTTTATTGCCAACAATATTTTAGACTCGCCCCAAATCCGAATTAGCATTAAGGGTGAACCAGGTCAGGGGCGAACTTATGATGACCTCATAGGGTCCATAGGGACCCCCATTATTTTTAGGAAAAAAGTAGATGTTTATTTAATTTAAATTTTTTAAAATCATATTTATGGTCCCTCTATTAAAAGCAATAAAGAATATGACAAAGAGACTCATAAAGTAGATTGTTGGAAAGTGGAAGAGTGGAAATCAATCCCACTTTTCAAAAGCCACGTGAAGTTTCAATTCCCAACAAGGTAATTAATTTTATTGAATAAAAATTAAAACAGAAAAATATAATTATCAAAACCTCAAATTTATCTCTCCAATTTTACAAAGCCAACGACTTTTCACCTCACCTCTCATAAATCTCAATCTCCTCCTGCTATACAATAGCATGCTTCCTGATTGTCACGCGCATGCAGGTGTCGCTGGTCCAGCTCTCCACCTCGCCGGCCTCCGTCGTCATTCCCGGAGCTTTGTGTTCATTTTATATTCTCAATTTTTCATGGTATTGTCCTATTAAATCTTATTTTTAATTTTTTCAATTAATAAATGGCTCAATCTTAATTAGCTTTTGTGTTTCTTGTAAATTAAACTTTAGGCGATTAATCATAAAATTGATTAAATATTTATTGTGTCATTTATCTTGTTTGGTTGATTCGTGTTTTGATTGAGTATTTGATTAGTCGATAAAAATCTAGAATTTAATTTAATAGTTGATTCTTGTTTGACTATTTGTGTTATTGAGTATTTGATAAGTGTTTGGATTGTCTCGATTATCTTGATTAGGTTATAGAAATTTGGAATTTAATTTAATTTAGTGTAAGGGTTATTGAGTACTTGAGTGGTTGTATCTTGTAATTTGTGTACGGAGTACTTGATTTTTTAGTAATTTGTTTATGTGTAAGATTCCTAGTTTATGGCTATTTTCCCCTTTGTGGTAATTTTATGGGTAAGATGTTTGTATTAATCTTATTTGCTAGAGTACTCAACTTTATAGAGCGCGACATATTTATCCAACTTTTTTTTTTGATAAGTTGCTGCATGTATTTTATTATGAGGTGGAAGAATACATGCCAAAATTATGGCTTACATCCTGACAGGCTAAATCGTACTCCTATCAAAGATAAACCTAATGTTCACCAACTAAAAATATAGCAAGGGAAGCAGGGATCGTATCCACAGGGAAACAGGTTCTACTATTAAATTATTAATCTAGACTACTGGTAACAAGAGTTTGGATTGGGTTGTGTATTAAACTAAATCGAATAATCAAATCGGAAAATAACAATATTAAAGGAATCTAGGGCAGCAGTTCACCATAAATGCAGACCGGGATTGGACAACGAACAATGACAATCAATTAACAATCATAACTAGGAAAACATGCATCTCTTGAATCTTATGAATTCCTTAGGATAGAACAACTAGCGGGCTCTCGCTACGTACTAGAAATAATTCCTATCTAATAGCCACAGACCAAAAACATCAGATTTATACCTCTCGGCGCATAATCCAAGGTTAATCAAACTCAAATCAAAATAGTCCGGCCGAACAGAATTGACGGCAATAATAATAAGCTATATAAATTATAATCAATCAATCAATAATCAAGCCCACATATAATCCCAATCATTCATTCATGGATCCCCTAAACCCTAGAAATTAAACTACTCACTCATGATAATAAATAACAAAGCAATTAGCATAATGGAAAACATGATTAAAGCAACAAAATAAATTAAGGTAGGAAATAATACCGAATTGAAGAACAAATAAAATAATAAAGTTTGGATCTTTACTTGAAATTAAAAACTAAGTATTTGAATAATTGGAGAGAAAACTAGAAATAAACTAAGTATTGAAAACTAGAATAAAAGATGTCACTAAAAATATAAGGGGCTAGTATTTATAGTTTTCCCAAAATAGAGCCCAAAATCGGAAATAAAATCTCGCGAAATACGCTGGAGGTTAGCGTGGCCCGATCGGGCGACGCTTCGCCCGATCGGGCTATGTGCTCGATAGTCGGCCCGATCGGGCGAAATTCCGCCCGATCGGGCGGTTGCAAAATGCCCAGAACAGCGCCCAGAATGACCGCCCGATCGGGCGCGTGTTGAAACTGCACGATCCTCTATCTTCAAAACGTCATATCTCCTTCGTTATTCGTCGGAATTAGGCGAGTGGCCACTTGTTGGAAAGATATTGAAGTCTATAATCCAACCCAATTGGAATTACATCATTTGGAGTTGTAGAACTTGAGTTATGCTTAAAATAGTGGACTATAGTCATTTTTGTACTTCCTTCGTTATTCGCTTTGTTTCAAAACTTTTCAAACTTAATGTTTGTGCTCTCGAAAGTACATATTCTCTTTTATTGATTCAAATGAGTAGGAAATTCACAAAAATATACTAATTCCTACAATGATGAACCTGAAACTACAAACACACTACAAGGAGCACATTAGTACTAAAAATCGCTCCGAAGAGCTCATTTGAGATCAAAAAGTACTAAGGGACGGGGGTAAAAACTCTACATAAAACACACATATCAAACTCCCCCAAGCTAGGTCCTTGCTTGTCCCTAAGCAAGAAAATCATCGATGAATACAAGACCAACTTCACCCCCACCATATTTCAAAATGAAAAACATAATTCAAGCAAAATCTAACGAGCATGCATCAATGTCAACCAATCAAATCCACCCAACCACAAATCCTCCCTAACAATCGTCACGCAAAGCGAACCACAAGTGCACAATGGAATTCAAGACTAGTGCTCACACACTCATCACTCATTTATGTGGCGGGTAAAAGATGTACCCGTTCGCTCTCCTCCCAACATATAAGTGAACAATGCCCTCCCAAACTCACAACACTCGTGTGTCTAGAAAAACATACACTCAACCTAGTAGTCGACTTGAAATGTGTCATGTCATAACTTGCATTGATAAACAACTATTTTCACATAAGTACGACTCTATGCACAAAGGTCGGAAGGTCTTCAAAGCTTGTAATGTTAGGCTTAGGTAAGTGTAATACCCCGAAACTTTTAAACTCGTTTATTAAAAATTAATAATATTTTATTAACGTAATTTCGTTTCAATTATTAGAAATAATTTAAAAATTTCGTTATTTTAAACGTTTTTACGGTTTATTTTAAATGATAAATTTATAAACGAAAATTTATTTATTTTTCGTTAACGATATATTTTACGAGACTTTGTTTTAATTAAACATTTATATATTTAGTAATTTCCTAAAATAGCAATTAAAATTCAGAAATTTGCCTAATTTTGTGAAATGACCGAAATACCCCTAAGAAACACAATTTCCACTTCTCTTCTCTTCCTTCTCTTCACGTGCAAGAATGAAGAAATTTCTTCATTCCTCTCTTCCCTCATTCCAGTCCTTGTTCATGCCTTGCTCCCCAAGCACTCCAGCTTCTCTTTCACTCTACTTAAAACTATAAATTAAAGCAACAATCTGCCCCAATTCTTCATACAATCAACTCCAATTTCAATAACCAAACCAATTTCAAATTCAATTCAGTTGAAACCACCACCACCATCATCGGTGGCTGCCGCCACCAAAACCCCTGTCAATCACCACTATCACGGCTGCCTAGCATCACCTCGAGCATCCACCACCACTGAAGCCACCCCTTATTGCCCTCCTCTCCTCGCAGCCCCGCAACTCCCCTCCCCTGCCTTGCTCCTTCGCATCTACCGCACCACCCACGCCACACAACGACCACACTCCGGCCACCACATCACCTTCTAAACCTACCTCCACCTCACAATCCCCGGCGATAGGCTGCTGCGCCGCCCTGGGTTCGACCAGAAATACCCCTCCCCCTACTTTTTCCTCTGTTTCGTTCGACCACCCCCTTCCCTTTTTCCTTGCAGTTCCGCCACCGCAAAACCACATCACTGTCGCCTCCTCTCCGGCCTGGTTCCGTGCCTTTGCGCCGCCCATACCTCCGGTCACCACCTCCCTCTTTTCCTCCCTGCTCCTCCGCGTGCCCTCCTCCCCTGCTTCCCCTGTTCCTTCGTGTTCTGTTTCCCTCAAAGGAAACGAGTTCCAGTAATTGGAACTTTGTTTTGTTGCTCAAGTTAAGCCCACATTCCCTTGGCCCAAATTCCCAAAGTGAGTTTTGTTATTTTGCCCAATTATTTACCAATCTAATTATTTTGTAAAAATAAACGGTTACTTAAACATTTCAATTAAATAAATTCTTAATGATAATATTATAAATATATTTCGGCAGAGTTTTGGTTTAAATAATATTCGTATGAAATCGATTTATGAAATATGAATTTAGATTGAAATTTTGATTAATAATAACATTTTCGTTAAAACTATGAAATTATAATTCGTAAATTCAATTATTTATAAACTTATTATAAAGTATTAATTTTAAAATATTAATCGTTTAATTGAATGATTTAATATTGTGAAAGAAATCGAACTCGGAGCTCAGGAATAACGATCCATCGAACAGGAAGTATAAACTACGGTTGAGGTAACATCTATTGCTAACACCCACAATCCCCTTATGAAATGTGTTTTATGAGATTATGAAATATGTTTATAATGTTATGTTTTTATAGGATTGTGGGATATGAAATATGTTTATAAGTGTGTTTTATGAATGATGATATTTAAATGTGTTTGTGAATGATTTTATAAGAATGATGTTTATGAGTTACGAATAAGATACGAAACATGATAAATAAAAGTGTAACCGGTTCTGGCAGTTAGTGGGGTTACTATTTCTAGGTCGTGCACGTACCGCCGTACCGCGGGACACCCAACAAGGGAGAGTGCTCCTTGAGGGTTACCGCAAGCTAAAAGAGAAACTATTTAGGTACGGGCGTATGTCCAACAAGGGAGAGTGCTCCTTGAGGACTATCGCAAGGTGGGAGACGTCCCGCAAGGCTAACCTGTCAGTTACCAAGTAAAAAGAAGGTTTTAAGAAAGATAATGGGAACTATCAAGGTTTCAAGTTATAAATGATGTTTTATTGCATTTATGAAAATGTTTTACTATGTTCTATTCTCCCTGATTGCAAAGTAAATAAAATGAATTGAAATGAGTTTACGCTGTTAGGGTAGTATGTTACTGGGCCTCGGCTCACGATGTTGCTTTTGTTTTAGGTACGAAGAAGATCATGGGATGCCTTAGAGTGAGGATGCAACCATCAAATTCACGATCGATGTTTAGTAGAGACAATTATGTCATTAGTAATAAAGGGATGTATTAATTAAACTCTAAGTTTGATCTCATGATTTGAGTTAGATTTTAATACTAATATTAACCAAATGCTAAAAGTATTTATTATTAAAGTTTATTTAGTAATTGAAAAAGGTTATGTCGCCTTGTATTTTCCACGAGGGAAATACGGCAAGTGACGCTCCGACTAAATTAGGGTTTCCGCTGCAAATTAAAGATAATTAACCTAATTAATGGTGTTTAGAAGTCGGGGCGTTACAGTTTGGTATTCAGAGCCAAGGTTCTGCGACCATAAGTGCTAAACCTTACGGGGTTTGCACGAAATAGAATTCATTAGGCTTTAAACAAGAATTTTAAGGAATAAGTAAAAAGAATAAGTTAAAATCATGCTAAGTTAAAATGAAATGAGTGTGAGTGATAGGACGGGGAACGCAACGGGAATGTTTTCTTTATTATGATTTGCAGAATTTCTTAGTCTAATTTCAAGAAGAAAAGATTATCTGAAGTGTTGTATCCTTGCGATCAGATCGGCGATGACTTCAAGCGGAAATATTCCTATTGACGGCACTAGAAACGATAACGATGTTAACGATGGCAATGGTAATCACAAATCTGTATTAGCGCTGGGAGGAATGCAAGAAAGAATTGAAGAATTGCGCAAGGATCCCATTTTCGGGGACACTCCAGGAGAAACAAGCGATAATCGAATGGATTTAATGAGATTGATAATGTCGGAACTTCTGCAAGGAAATCGTCAAAAGCCAAGGTCAGAGCAAGAAGAATGCTCCAACATGTTCAAGAAGTTCGCTTCTCATAAACCCCCTACCTATGATGGCAAGCCAGACCCTACTGAATTTGAGGAATGGATTAGCGATATGGAGAAGTTATTTGATGCAACTCAATGCCCCGAGAAATGGAAGGTCAACTATGCTGTCTTTTACTTGAAAGGACAAGCCAACCTGTGGTGGAAAAGTGTTAAAGGAATCCAAAATGAGCCTGGTTTTGGTTGGGAAAAACTGACGGAAGCTATGCGGGAACAATTTTATCCCTATTCTCTGCAACTGCAAATGGAATCGGAATTTATCAAATTGAGTCAAGGAAAGAAGAATGTTCTGGAATATGCAATGAAATTCAATGAGCTTGCTCGATTTGCCCCTGACCTGGTGACTACTGATAGGCAAAGGATGAATCGATTTGAAGGAGGATTAAGCATTGAGATCCGTGACCGTCTTTCGAGTTCTAGAATTTCCACTTTCCAAGAGTTGTACGATCGAGCAATTAACGTCGAAAGAATTATCAAGCTTCGAGAAGAAACATATGGAAAACGAAAAGGGAGCTTCGAAGAAAATCAACCGAACAATAAGAAACAAAACGTCAATGTCAGCTATCAAGGAGGGAATAACGGAAACCAAAGCTTCAAGAATCGTGGATGCGCCAAGTGTGGAAGATGGAACCATACTGAGAAAGAATGTCGACTTGGTACGCGAGATTGCTTCAAATGTGGTAGCAAAGATCACAAAATCAGAGATTGTCCTCAAATACATCGAGAGCAAGGTGATAGGAGAAACGATGAAAACAAAGGAAATAGTGGCAATACAAGTTTCAATCGTAATCCCCCACGTGGAGCAACTTCGAATGGAAGAGTGTTTTTAATGCAAGGAAAAGACGATGACGCAAATGACAATGACGACTTCGCTAGTACGGAATGAAGAATGAAGCGTAATGACCTTTTGAAATCGTGTGATCGAACATCTAGAATATTTTAGAATAAATGATGGAAATTTTGAAAGTAATATGTGCTAATCGAGTATCTAACTAAGATGTTTCACCATCATTAGTTATATGAATGTTATGCTTATGTATGAAATTTTCAATTAAAGAATTATGTGTTTAAGATATGCTTTATGAATTATGTTTATGCTGACATGATTGTATTGGTAATAACAAATCGTTACGTATGAAAGTTGTCTTCGATGGAGGTTCTCCTGAGCTCAGAGTATGAGATTGTTATAATAAATGACTTTTACGAATTATTTGAGTATTGCAATTGTTAGATAAATATTTATTCTCATTTTCAAAGTCATAAATTTTGCATTAAATATTACTATTTTTGGTAAGAAAAATATTTTCAAACAAGATATCACAAAGTAAAATGGGAGCCTAGTCTAAGCTAACAAGTTTGCCCCTTTTATGTTCTCTGCTCCTCGATCCTATTTTATGAAGTAAAGTGGAGGTACGAAAGATGCTGGCAGAATGTAATTGACCTTAATGACGATTAAGGGTCGATATATAATTTTGCCCCTTTTGTATTCTTTACTCTTCGATTCTAGGTCTTGAGTTGAAGCGGAGTCATTAAAGAAGATGGCGGAATGTAGGCTAGACAATGTCGGAATTGGAATGAAATTGTGAGATCTTGGTACTTTTATTCAAATATTTTCAACTTTCAACGATCAATTCAAGTTTCGAGGACGAAACTTTTTCTAAGGGGGTAGGAATGTAATACCCCGAAACTTTTAAACTCGTTTATTAAAAATTAATAATATTTTATTAACGTAATTTCGTTTCAATTATTAGAAATAATTTAAAAATTTCGTTATTTTAAACGTTTTTACGGTTTATTTTAAATGATAAATTTATAAACGAAAATTTATTTATTTTTCGTTAACGATATATTTTACGAGACTTTGTTTTAATTAAACATTTATATATTTAGTAATTTCCTAAAATAGCAATTAAAATTCAGAAATTTGCCTAATTTTGTGAAATGACCGAAATACCCCTAAGAAACACAATTTCCACTTCTCTTCTCTTCCTTCTCTTCACGTGCAAGAATGAAGAAATTTCTTCATTCCTCTCTTCCCTCATTCCAGTCCTTGTTCATGCCTTGCTCCCCAAGCACTCCAGCTTCTCTTTCACTCTACTTAAAACTATAAATTAAAGCAACAATCTGCCCCAATTCTTCATACAATCAACTCCAATTTCAATAACCAAACCAATTTCAAATTCAATTCAGTTGAAACCACCACCACCATCATCGGTGGCTGCCGCCACCAAAACCCCTGTCAATCACCACTATCACGGCTGCCTAGCATCACCTCGAGCATCCACCACCACTGAAGCCACCCCTTATTGCCCTCCTCTCCTCGCAGCCCCGCAACTCCCCTCCCCTGCCTTGCTCCTTCGCATCTACCGCACCACCCACGCCACACAACGACCACACTCCGGCCACCACATCACCTTCTAAACCTACCTCCACCTCACAATCCCCGGCGATAGGCTGCTGCGCCGCCCCGGGTTCGACCAGAAATACCCCTCCCCCTACTTTTTCCTCTGTTTCGTTCGACCACCCCCTTCCCTTTTTCCTTGCAGTTCCGCCACCGCAAAACCACATCACTGTCGCCTCCTCTCCGGCCTGGTTCCGTGCCTTTGCGCCGCCCATACCTCCGGTCACCACCTCCCTCTTTTCCTCCCTGCTCCTCCGCGTGCCCTCCTCCCCTGCTTCCCCTGTTCCTTCGTGTTCTGTTTCCCTCAAAGGAAACGAGTTCCAGTAATTGGAACTTTGTTTTGTTGCTCAAGTTAAGCCCACATTCCCTTGGCCCAAATTCCCAAAGTGAGTTTTGTTATTTTGCCCAATTATTTACCAATCTAATTATTTTGTAAAAATAAACGGTTACTTAAACATTTCAATTAAATAAATTCTTAATGATAATATTATAAATATATTTCGGCAGAGTTTTGGTTTAAATAATATTCGTATGAAATCGATTTATGAAATATGAATTTAGATTGAAATTTTGATTAATAATAACATTTTCGTTAAAACTATGAAATTATAATTCGTAAATTCAATTATTTATAAACTTATTATAAAGTATTAATTTTAAAATATTAATCGTTTAATTGAATGATTTAATATTGTGAAAGAAATCGAACTCGGAGCTCAGGAATAACGATCCATCGAACAGGAAGTATAAACTACGGTTGAGGTAACATCTATTGCTAACACCCACAATCCCCTTATGAAATGTGTTTTATGAGATTATGAAATATGTTTATAATGTTATGTTTTTATAGGATTGTGGGATATGAAATATGTTTATAAGTGTGTTTTATGAATGATGATATTTAAATGTGTTTGTGAATGATTTTATAAGAATGATGTTTATGAGTTACGAATAAGATACGAAACATGATAAATAAAAGTGTAACCGGTTCTGGCAGTTAGTGGGGTTACTATTTCTAGGTCGTGCACGTACCGCCGTACCGCGGGACACCCAACAAGGGAGAGTGCTCCTTGAGGGTTACCGCAAGCTAAAAGAGAAACTATTTAGGTACGGGCGTATGTCCAACAAGGGAGAGTGCTCCTTGAGGACTATCGCAAGGTGGGAGACGTCCCGCAAGGCTAACCTGTCAGTTACCAAGTAAAAAGAAGGTTTTAAGAAAGATAATGGGAACTATCAAGGTTTCAAGTTATAAATGATGTTTTATTGCATTTATGAAAATGTTTTACTATGTTCTATTCTCCCTGATTGCAAAGTAAATAAAATGAATTGAAATGAGTTTACGCTGTTAGGGTAGTATGTTACTGGGCCTCGGCTCACGATGTTGCTTTTGTTTTAGGTACGAAGAAGATCATGGGATGCCTTAGAGTGAGGATGCAACCATCAAATTCACGATCGATGTTTAGTAGAGACAATTATGTCATTAGTAATAAAGGGATGTATTAATTAAACTCTAAGTTTGATCTCATGATTTGAGTTAGATTTTAATACTAATATTAACCAAATGCTAAAAGTATTTATTATTAAAGTTTATTTAGTAATTGAAAAAGGTTATGTCGCCTTGTATTTTCCACGAGGGAAATACGGCAAGTGACGCTCCGACTAAATTAGGGTTTCCGCTGCAAATTAAAGATAATTAACCTAATTAATGGTGTTTAGAAGTCGGGGCGTTACAGTAAGGGTGCGGTAAATTTGGGTATAATGTGAGCTTTAAAGCCTTGGCTTTGGGGAGCATAAATCCTAAAAACAACCGTGATCAATCAACATAATGACCATAATCTCCCACTCAACACATGACAAAACAACAAATAGCCAACACCACACTTTCTTGCATTTTTTTCACAATTGTAACCAATCACTCATAAGGATATGAATTTGCAGAACTTGATTGAAACAACACTTTGAACTTTTTTATGAGAGTAATAGATTTTTCTCTTTCTTTTCCTTTTCAATCTCTCTTTTTTCTTTCTTTTTAGAAACCTTCACATTTGTTTTGTTCTTTCATCTCTTTTCATTTTCAACTCATTTTCAACAACAAACATGATAAGACGAACTCCTTTTCAATACCTACTTTGTGCTCAAAATGTAGCACATTACAACTCCCTCACCTCACTACTATTAGCTCCCCCAAGCTAGGCTTGGGACTAGTAACCAATGGTGTTTTTCATGGGCTTGTAATATGGCTAGTCACCGAATAAAAGGGCACAAGCAACAACATGGGTAGAAAAGGAGGGGACAAATGTATCTAATTTCATCTGAAGGCTACCTAAATAGAAAAATGCCTTCGTCCTCCACAATGTGCATGTATATGAGTCATAAAATAATACTAATAGTTGCAAATCAATACTCAAAATCAATGACACACCAGGAAGCTATCACACATCCTAACCAAATCAACTAGTCAAGCACCAAGTCCACAAATAGTTAGTCGGAGTTGACTCATGTTAAGGCATCAAAGCAATCGAATAACAAATCATGGCTAACACATCTACATTGCCCATCATCAAATACCAAGAATCAAAACAATTTTCGTTCAAGGGGCACAGGGAAGCATGATATTGTATTCATCGGAACGTATTTTTGTATTTTTTTTTTTCAAAGCAATAAACTACTCTAGAAAACATTAAACACACCAAAATAAACACACAAAAATAAGTAAATGCAAAAATAAAAGGAAAAACATACCTAATATGTACAAGTGAGTGAAACACCCCCCCAAGCTAAATCAGACAATGTCCTCATTGTCTCAAGGGGTATCATGAGGAAAGTGAGCAAACCGTGGCTTATTTGTCGCTGATTCGCAAATCGCCCGATCGGGCAGCAGATCGCCCGATCGGACGAATTTCGAACCTTTCCGTTGAATCTGTGCGCGCCCGATCGGGCTCACCTCGCCCGATCCGGATCGGGCGAAATGCAATGCCTTGTTTTATTGACTTTTCTCAGCCCAGAATCCTTCCTTGACCTTTCTACGACGTCATCATCAACCGCCCGATCGGGCGGAATTTCGCCCGATCGGGCATTTCACTCGCCTTTTGTGTGGATCGGGCAACCGTCGCCCGTTCGGGAGATTTTCCAACATTTTCCTTGAATCGACACGCGCCCGATCGGGCGCTCCTCGCCCGATCCGGATCGGGCAAAACGCAGACTACTCCGTTTCAGCTTGAATTCAACTTTTTCGAACTTGGAGCCTTAGACCTGCACAGCATTAAACGTCCAAACCGTAAAATACCCTCTTCTCACCTCTCTAACACCAAAAACTACAATGAAACACACACTTGCTCAAAAATTATACTAAAACACACAAACAAAAGCGAAAAATACACTACAAAAAGCAATAAATGGATAGTGAAATACTCATCCCCTATTAGATTGATGCAATGTCCCCATTACACAATCTTAGTTTATGTACAGACAACGAAAGGAAGGGGATGAGAGCCACGATAACTCATCGAATGGGGGCACCAAAGATGGTGCCATCTGGTGTCGAATCAATTGCCTTGGATGAGCTATGTGGCGCGGGAAGTGACAGACCACGACCCCGATCATGAATACGGTGCCCACCGTTCACCGAGCTTTCGGCCTTTCGGGTCTCAGCATCATCAAATCGTGCCTCCCGCAAAGAGATTGGTTATTAAATAACCAACGAACGAGCGCAGAAGCTTGTCATGCGCACTCGCACAACTTTCGTGCAACAAGACATGCACGATAATCAACAACAACATTTGCATAAAGTCCGAATGAAATCTATGCCAGTAAGGAGTAGGATGCCTAAAGGAAGAAGAACAAAAAGAAAAAACAACAATAAAAGAAGAATAAGAAAAGGAAGGGAAAGAGAAAGTAGGCATACTCTCCTTATGGAAGTTGTTTTTACGGACTATTGATTCTTCAACCTCAATGATCAATGAAATAGCTCTCTCTGTGTTTTGGAATTCATGGTGGATAGGCTCTTCACCATATAGAGCTCTCTGCAAAGCATCCACCTCTTCTTTGTAAGTATTGTAAGTACCTGCGAAAGATTCACAAAGAGGAACATACTCTATTGGGTCATTGGGCTTTTGATTTTCATGGGGAGGAGGAAGATCCTCAAGTAAAGGTTTTATGGGGAAAGAGAAGGGGAGTGAAACGGTGTAAACGGGGCTAAGAATAACCCTTCTTGGACTTGGAATATGAGGGGTAGGGGTTGACACAACAACAAGGGTTTTATCAACTTCAACTTCCTCATGGACTTGCTCTATGACATATGGCTTTTCAGTTTCAACAAATCCTTCATCCATTGATCCAACAGTCAAATCATCATCCTCCCACTCATCCTCAGCCTCTGTTATAAGCTCCTCCCACTCTTGGTTGCCTATGGGTTCACTCAGTTGACCCCCATCCCCAACACAACTCGAATCATTATTTTCAATAATTTCTTGAACTTTTCTAAATCTCTTAAGAGTAGCCTTACTAGCTTTAATAATCTCATTAGTAGCCTCTTGAGATCTAATACACTGAATCTCAATCTCAGAGTTTAATCTTCTTAATTCCTCTAAGAAGCTATCTCTGCTTTCTGATTCGGGTTGAACAGGATTGAGCAAGGGTTCACAATAATACACGGGAGAAGCAACAGTGGAATCATGAGGCAAAACATTGATATCCATGCAAGGGTTAGATAAGTCGTTAGAATATACATGATTATCATAAACATTAGAATGCACCTCATTATAACAAGCATTCAAGGGAGAGGGGGTAGAAACATGTAGATTATGCTCATAATTTGGATTAGCACATGTAACATGAATCGCCATTTCACGCTCATACAAATCCCTTGCAAACCACATATAGTAATCCCACATATCATCCAAAGACAAGGCTCGAAAATCACCATTAAATCTACTTTCTATCACATTCCTTGTATACTCATTTAAACCACCATAAGCAAAACCACAAGAATCCCAAAGATTAAAATTGTGGTAACCAATAAAATCATTTAGCCTATCGAAATACACCCAAAAAGTCTCATTTAAGAATTGAGGGAAAGAATAATAATCCATTTTTTTCAGGGGAAAAAAAATTAAAAAAATTAAAAATAAAAAATAATAAAAAAATAAACTAAAGAAAATAAAATATATACATGGTCTCAAAGAACAGGAAGTTCTATGAGACTAAAGAAAATAATCTAGATCATAAAATTAGTAGCAGAAAATTAAACCGTTTCCCCGGAAACGGCGCCAAAATTTGACAGCTAAATCGTACTACTATCAAAGATAAACCTAACGTTCACCAACTAAAAATATAGCAAGGGAAGCAGGGATCGTATCCACAGGGAAACAAGCGTTCTTTCTACTATTAAATTATTAATCTAGACTACTGGTAACAAGAGTTTGGATTGGGTTGTGTATTAAACTAAAGCAAATAATCAAATCGGAAAATAACAATATTAAAGGAATCTAGGGCAGCATTTCACCATAAATGCAGACCGGGATTGGACAACGAACAATGACAATCAATTAACAATCATAACTAGGAAAACATGCATCTCTTGAATCTTATGAATTCCTTAGGATAGAACAACTAGCGGGCTCTCGCTACGTACTAGAAATAATTCCTATCTAATAGCCACAGACCAAAAACATCAGATTTATACCTCTCGGCGCATAATCCAAGGTTAATCAAACTCAAATCAAAATAGTCCGGCCGAACAGAATTGACGAGCAATAATAATAAGCTATAGAAATTATAATCAATCAATCAATAATCAAGCCCACATATAATCCCAATCATGCATTCATGGATCCCCTAAACCCTAGAAATTAAACTACTCACTCATGATAATAAATAACAAAGCAATTAGCATAATGGAAAACATGATTAAAGCAACAAAATAAATTAAGGTAGGAAATAATACCGAATTGAAGAACAAATAAAATAATAAAGTTTGGATCTTTACTTGAAATTAAAAACTAAGTATTTGAATAATTGGAGAGAAAACTAGAAATAAACTAAGTATTGAAAACTAGAATAAAAGATGTCACTAAAAATATAAGGGGCTAGTATTTATAGTTTTCCCAAAATAGAGCCCAAAATCGGAAATAAAATCTCGCGAAATACGCTGGAGGTTGGCGTGGCCCGATCGGGCGACGCTTCGCCCGATCGGGCGATGTGCTCGATAGTCGGCCCGATCGGGCGAAATTCCGCCCGATCGGGCGGTTGCAAAATGCCCAGAACAGCGCCCAGAATGACCGCCCGATCGGGCGCGTGTTGAAACTGCACGATCCTCTATCTTCAAAACGTCATATCTCCTTCGTTATTCGTCAGAATTAGGCGAGTGAGCACTTGTTGGAAAGATATTGAAGTTTATAATCCAACCCAATTGGAATTACATCATTTGGAGTTGTATAACTTGAGTTATGCTTAAAATAGTGGACTATAGTCATTTTTGTACTTCCTTCGTTATTCGCTTTGCTTCAAAACTCTTCAAACTTAATGTTTGTGCTCTCGAAAGTACATAATCTCTTTTATTGATTCAAATAAGTAGGAAATTCACAAAAATATACTAATTCCTACAATGATGAACCTGAAACTACAAACACACTACAAGGAGCACATTAGTACTAAAAATCGCTCCGAAGAGCTCATTTGAGATCAAAAAGTACTAAGGGACGGGGGTAAAAACTCTACATAAAACACACATATCACATCCTGCTATGCAATAAGTAAGAAGGATAGCAGAGTACTAAAGCCACGCTACAAAGTCATCTATTCTGAGTAAGCCTTGCTTAGCCATAGAATCAGCCACGACATTTGACTCCCGTCCTTTGTATACTATGCTGATTTCATGCCCGTTTTGCATCAAGCCTCTGATGAAGTTAATGGTGAAGTTTAGATTCCATGGACCTTGGGTGATACCGTTGCACCATTTGACAGCATTGGCGGAATCCGATTCAATGATGAGGGATGTGAGATTCATTCTATTTGAATGTAATGAAATTTTGAGCGCTCTTTGAATGGCGAGTACCTCCGCGTGGTTTATCTCCATGAAGGGGATTGGGCTAGAAAATAGGCACATAAACTTTCTGTTGTGATCACGCAACACTCCCCCTATGGAGGACCTTGATATTGTGGGATTGAGAGATGCATCTACGTTCCACTTAAGCATTGTGCGTGGAGGAGGTGACCACGAAGCTTGGATTGTCCTTATACTTGCTGGGGTTTTGGCTATTGAACAAGGACTCCATTTAAGACATGATGGATTACGAAGGACCTCTTCTGCACTGTATAGCCCTTAATCCACCATCCTAGACGCAGTAGAACTAGTTCTTGTAGTTTTCCAAGGGTGCAAGTTTTATTCTCAAAATCTAGCATTTCTCTCTTTCCAGATTGTCCGCATAACCACAAAGAAACTGGCCACCCATACTTTTTTGAAGAAGGCGTTATTGAAGGGTGATGACCATTGGTCAAAGGCCTCACGGGTACTTGCTGGTAATACCCACTGAAGGTTCCAGGACTTTAGCCACCAATTCCACAGATTCCGAGCCATCGTGCAATGAAGGAACAGGTGATCACAATTTTCAGGTTGTGTATTGCAAAGGATACACATTGTTTCCGAGTGTTGTATGATTCCAATATGGGTCAGCTTCTCTTTTGTATTTAGCTTACTAAGGAGAGCAAGCCATGTGAATATTTCAATGCGGTGGGGAACGAGACTTTGCCATAACCTTTTGATTGGTTCTGTTGCACAATTTGCCTCCATTTTTGCCAATTCTGTAACAAAGGATTTGACTGAGAATGACCCATTTATATGCGGTGTCCAAATAGTGTAATCGGAATCCATTGGTGAGAATGCTGTTTGTTCGAGTATTTGGAGAAGCTGCATTCGCTCTATGTTGTCTTGAGGGCGTAGTGCACGTTTCCAGGCTAGACTCCATCTCCACTGTTTGCCATCCCAAAAGCCATGAGATGATATACTTGCACTTTGAGAGGTGCTAATGCTAAAGAGTCTTGGGCATTTAGACTTTAGGGGGGTGTCGCCCACCCATGTATCATGCCAAAAAAGAATATTTGCACCATTCCCTACTCTTTTTCGTATTTTGCTCGATACTAGAGATGAAGATTGTGGGGTGTTCAGTAGTCTGGAGCAGATAGCTTTCCATGGGCCACCCGTAGTCTGCACACTGAAGTCATTGCTCGTGAAGATTGTGCTGTACTTATACTTGGTGTGTATGATACGACGCCACATTGAGTAAGGTTCTGTGATAAACCTCCAGAGCCATTTAAAGAGAAGCCTTAAGTTTTTGTGTAGGAGATTCCCTACACTTAAACCACCAAGAGTTTTAGGAAGTTGTATTACCTTCCAGGAGATGGGAGCGAGATATTTCTTATCAGTCGTGCCGCACCACATAAATTGTCTTTGTATTTTGGTGATTTTTTCGATGATTCCCTTAGGTATAGGAAATAGTGACATGTAGTACAATGGTAGGCTTGATAGGGAGGCCTTTAAGAGAATTAGTCTGCCGCCAAGGGAGAGGAGTTTTCCCTTCCATGTTGCTAGTTTTTTTGCCATCCGATCAATGATTGGCTCCCAGATAGAGAGTCTCGAGCAATTGGCCCCAACAGGGAGCCCCAAATAAGTTGTCTTTGACATATTTATCCAACTTAATGATGATATTATGAAGCGGTTTCAAGGAATGCAAAATCGCCGTGGACAATTGTAACTTTTTTTACAATATTATTTTCATTAGTTTTATTGTATCTTATGAACGTGGCTTTTGAAATGTTACGTAACTTTTAAATTTTTTGTACAATGAAGTTATAAAAAAAATTGGGACCCCCATTTTCTAATTTCTGGGTCCGCCCCTAAACCAGGTGGTAACACCAAAAAATATTAACAATATTTTAGACTACGATTAAAATATTTTCCTGAAAGACACTTTGTACCCTTATACAAGAGTCTTTCTGATTATCCATTATTTATCCTTTTCATTTTTTTTCTGCATACTTCAAAAAACGTTACAGAATTTTCACTAAAACTTATTCTCTTACAAAAACTTCCAGTAGTTTAATTGAAAAATAAAACATGAATTTCTTATTAAAAGTTTTAAGTGAAAGAATGAGGGAATAAGGTGTTTGAAAATATTTAAGTGGATGACTTTGTTTTTCGAAAAAATATTTTTCACAGTTAGATGATGTTAAGCGACGTTCCCCATGTTTCATATTTGATTGTTGTTATTTGGTAATAGACTAAAATAAACCGATAGAAGAATTAGAAAAGGGTGGAAATCTTGGTAAGAAAGGAAACAATAAAGAGTTTATTATTATTTTTTGCTAGGCAAGAGCAAGTATATATATTAACAACCAAAGAAACCAAAGATCATGGGAACAACCTCCCACTGATCCAAACACAAAGTGACCAGAGGCCACCCACACTACCCCTCATACAAGTTGGAAAACCAATTGTGGTCACCAGGGTTGACATTCCTAGGGAGAATGTTGCTAATTCTATTATGTACACAAAATTTTATATTCTTACACACTGTACCAGGAACTCTAATCTGACCATTCTAAAGAGCATTATTCCTCTCACACCAGACATGATAGACAGTGCTAAGTATGCTACAATATATGACACATTTCTTGAATCTGGAAAGCTTCTTCCTGTGAGTCCACTTAATCAGAGAAACAAGATCATAGTGACTGGTATGAATGCCTAACCAAACAGCAATGTCAGACCAGCATTGCTTGCTGTACTCACATCTGAAAAACAGATGAGAGTGGCTTTCAACATCAGTGCCACATATCAGGCACCAATTATCAGGGGTGACACCAATTTTCATCAATTTCTCCTTGGTGTTCAGCCTCTCTAGCATGGCTAACCATGTAATGAATCTGTGTTTAGGTATGTTCAATCTCCCCCAGACTGCATACACCAATGCAGTTTCTCAGAACCAGTTGACATACTACTATAGGCCTGCTTGATTGAATACTTAGGCATTGCCACCGACTGTTGTGAGGATATGTAGCTTTTCATCAAATCCTTAACCCGACAGATTGCTTTCTAGTACCAGCTATCAGACACTTTTGGTGAGTAATCCCACCAATTTTTATCTCTGATATACACTGAATGCACCCACCTAACCCAAACATTGTCTTTTTTGGTGGCAATCATCCAAACATGCTTCCCCATGGCTGCCACATTCCATAAATTGAGATTTAGAAGACCTAAACCCCCTTCTTTTTTAGGTTTGCAAACATTCATCCATGCCACTTTCCCTGGGCTATTAGAGTCTGCTGAACCATGCCATAGATAGTTCCTGCAAATGGCATTCACTTTCTTATATATCCCTTTAGGCAAGATCATGATTTGGGACCAGTATGACTGCAGAGTCATCAACACAGAATTTACAAGTGTAAGCCTTCCAGCAAAAGAAATGTTCCTTGAACTCCAAGTTTTCACCCTTGCACACATTTTCTCAACAATTTTATCACATTCAGCTACTGATATTTTCTTTGAACAGATGGGAATTCCCAAGTATCTGAAAGGAAAGCATCCTCTGGCAAAATCAGTCATGTCTATGATTCTCTGAATGTTTACCTCAGACATGCCAGAACAGTAAACAAATGTCTTAGGTGGACTAGCTTTTAAACCAGTAGTGTTAGAAAAGAGCTGGAATCCTTGCATCATGAGGTGAACAGACTTGAATTCACCTTTGTAACATAAAATTATATCATCAGCAAAGCATAGGTGATTCAGTTTAGAGACTTTGCATTTTGGGTGGAAATTGAAGTCTGGTTTTTCTGCCACCATCTTAAGTGTTCTGGACAGATACTCAATGCACAACACAAAGAGCAAGGGTGATAAGGGATCACCTTGTCTAAGGCCTCTTTTCCCCTCAAAAAAGCCATGAAGAGTGCCATTAATAGACAAAGAGAATTTAGGGGATGTGACACATTGCATGATCAAATGAATAAACTGAGTGGGAAATTGAAGACTCACCAACATCTCTTCAATAAATTCCCACTCAACTGTATCAGAGGCTTTTTGAAGGTCCAGTTTGATGAGGCAACCATTACCACCATTTTTCCTTTCATATCCTTGAGCTAGGTCCTGACAAACCATAATGTTGTGAGCAATGAATCTGCTATGTACAAAAGCTCCTTGATTTTGAGAAATCAGATCAGGAAGCACCTGTCTAATTCTGTTGCAAAGAACTTTTGATATACACTTGTACACCACATTGCAGCATGAAATTGGCCTAAATTCTTGAACACTCATGGGGCATTTCCCTTTTGGGATAAGAGTAATGCTAGTAGCATTAATCTCCTTCAAGAGTTGACCTCTATTCAGAAAGTCTAAAACAGCATCACTAACATCATTACCAATTATCTCCCAAGCTCCTTTAAAGAATGAACTCCCAAACCCATCAGGGCCAGGGGCTTTGTTTGCATCAATATCCCACATGGCCCTCTTCACTTCAGTTCTTGAA
Source organism: Spinacia oleracea (assembly GCF_020520425.1). Classification (NCBI taxonomy): domain Eukaryota; kingdom Viridiplantae; phylum Streptophyta; class Magnoliopsida; order Caryophyllales; family Amaranthaceae; genus Spinacia; species Spinacia oleracea. Next base: position 104,764,661 of record NC_079487.1, read on the forward strand.
TAAGAGCTAAGAAGCAAGCATCTCATAGCATCATCAACCAGAGGGCCTTTATTAACCACAGTCTGTTTAACTGTAGTTCTAATGGGATTTTTGGACCCCAACAAAGAGTTTATTATTTCACAAACGACATATTCAACTTACCATTTAAACTTGTAAATATACTTCACTATTAAATATTTAGTATAGAACTGTCTTCTTAGTATAGAATTTGTCTTCTTAATCTGTGCCCATGGACACACATTAGAAAAAATCGTTATTTTATTATTATTTCAGTAAAAGTTTGTCAATATATTTTTGAGTTTAGGTAAAGACTATTGCCATACTAACATCAACTTTAAATGAGAATTTGTAAGATAGGGATGTTTGGAAGATTTCGGACAAATTGAGCTTGTCTAGTGTTTTACGATTCTATACTAAGATTAAGTTAGGGGGAAATTTGAACTTATAAATTTATTACTATGTACTAAAAGAAACACCATGAATGACACGGGTCACGTCCTGGTGAGTCCTTAGTATTTTTTTTCCTTTTTTTTTACAGCCGAAAAGATTTCGCCAATTTTTTTTTTTTTTTTTTAATGAGATTTCGCCAAATTTTAAAGAATCTAAAAACAACACCAAGAATGACACATATATCTCCCGATGCGCCCTTGATTTTTTTAAAAAAAATTATTTTAATTAAAGAATCTTTTAAAATATCTGAATTTCTGATTTATATTTTTCTTTCTTTCTTATTATTTCCTTCTATTTAATATAATAGAAGTGTATAAGAAAAAATACATTATGATGTCATGTATTACGGCAAGGATAACAAACTAATTTGAAGAATATACGATTATATGTTAGTAATAAAAAAAATCACATTTTTTTTATATTACTATTTCTATAATAGCAAATTATTATTTTATTTTTGATTTTTATTATACTCTTAACCTACTATAGGTAATAAATAAATTACTCTGCATGTGTTATTATACAACCATACCCAAACAAAAAGAAAGTTATTTATTTTTTATTTATGCAAAACAAGTGTTAAAAAGTGGGTTCAACAAAACAACTTATAAAATCGAAAGTCAGTTATATATTCGGTCTAGAAAATAGGGTATTATAAATGATATATTTATCAAATCGATACCATATCCAAAAATTTGGCTAGATCGATGGTACGGGTATAGTTACGATCACAGATATTATTCAATTCCAAAAGAAAAGGGTACCTAATAACTGACTGATAAGTTTTTTTTTTATATTTTTCCAACTTAAGTACTTTTGTCGAAACGCTAAATCCTAAAATAGCACTAATCACTCAAAACTTTAAATATTCGACAAATCCTAAAATAGCACTAATCACTCAAAACTTTAAATAAAAAATAATTTTCTCTGATTTTTTCAACAACCGTTGATAAATTTTGATTTTATTTTATTAAAAACTTCTTTAAAAAAAATTATTCAGAATAGGAAAAAAATTAGTTTCATCCGTGCGTTGCACGGGACTTAACCTAGTCTTTTAATATAAGAGAGTCTTTATTTAATTAGAAAGGTTTGGATAACAGATAAGGCTAGGGATGTCAGTGGGGAGGGTTTCGTGGGAGACCCGCCCCGCATCCGCCCCAAGTAGGCGGGGATAAAGGTAGGTTTGGCGGATGATGGGGCGGGGATGGGTATAGAAATCGTACCCGCCATGGGTGATGGGGCGGGTGTGGATTTTGTATTGAACCCGCCCCATCCCCGCCCGCCCCGCCCCATCCCCACTCGCCCCTTTTCATACCCGCCATGGGTGATGGGGTGAGTTTGTATTATGTGCATGTTTAGGTGATAATATGAATTTAGGTGAGAATTTTAAGTTTTTTGTTTAGATTTTTTTTGTTATGACGGGTTTTTTTTTTATTATATATGTCTCTTTAGTCGTAAGGTTTTTTTTTTTTTTTTTCTAAAGTTAACTTTCATTACTTCGTACATATGGAAAATGTTTGCTAAATAAGAAAAATTAGGCGGATATTGGCGCGGGTATGGGGCGGGGATAAGACGGGGATGGATACCCAGTTGGGTGGTGGGACGGGGATGGATTTTAGTTTATACCCATTGGGGCGGGGATAGGGATGAATTTTGTACCCGCCATGAGTGATAGGGCGGGGATGGGGATGAAAATTTTAGGTGGGGATGGGGATGGAGGGACATACATCCGCATCCGCCCCGCCCCATTGACATCCCTAGATAAGGCTTATGGTAGAAATTTTAAACATTATGAAAAACTAATCGAATCTTAACAAATTGTTCATAATTTTATTAATTTTATTGAACAAACAAAAAAAATTGGCACCTTTACTTGTGAAAGAGATTAATGGCACCTTAACAACTTGTGTTAGTTCCAAATTAAGGAATAAAATTGCTTTTATGAATATGATATACTACGTGTATATTACTATCTTCTACCAGTAAAATGTAACTTTATAGAGGATCAAACAAATGGTCACCAATCTCCGGGAGAGAATTTTCACGGATATCAAACTGTATTTTTTTAATAAAAAAAAACAATATCATTAATAATTAGCTATACACTCATACGGTATCTATAATGGTAAAATAGATCTGCATTCTACAGATTCAAAGAAAATACATAATTGTTACCACCAAAACAATTACTCCCTCCGTTTCAAAATGTTTGTTACGTATTCCTTTAATAGTGTTTCAAAATGTTTGTTACATAAAGAATCTTTCTATTTATAAACTTGTTACTATTACTATTTTTTGAGCCAACTTTTATTTCTAATTGGTCCAACTTTTCAACTCAATAAATGTCATTCACAATTTGACAAGTTAGCAATCTGTGTGATTTTTAATTATTGGTTCATTTTGATAATAAAACAATCTTATTTGTTGTTTCAATGATTAGTGGATTGAGGTTTTTTTTTTTAATAAAAGATGAAAGCAGATTTGCACTATATTCAAACATAGTAATAAACGTCAGAATTTGGAAAGATGAAATCAGATTTCTGATTGAATCTAGAACATTTAAAATAATAAAAAAAATCTTAATTTACGTTAATAAACGTGCCAAATTCCAAACGTAACAAACATTTTGAAACGGAGGGAGTACTATTCTGCATCCTAAAGCACAGTTCGTACTCCACCGCTTCTAGTTTGACGTGTGATTTTCAATGTTTTTGCATCTGTCCAAACAGAGCTCTTCGCAATCTGCGCACGAATTATTCCGATCGATGAGTTGATGATAAACCTTAAACCTGTATGAATCCAGAAAAATCTAGGAAATACCCAAATAAATTGGGAATAACCCAAGAATATATAATTTGGAAATAAAACCAAAGGAAAAGAAACAAAAAAAAAGAGAGAAAACAATGAAAAAATAAGAAGAAAGGTCGGATATAATCTAATTTCCGAACAAATTAGACTATTTCTGGCCTAAACGGCCAAAAGAACTGAAACCCTAGAAGATGAGAAAGAAGGGAGAAAAAGGAGAGAGAGTGGATATCAAACTGTATTGGAAGTTCTATATCATTTTACAATGAGGAAAGACTTTTGCTTGGTGTGACATGCGCAAGTTGGATCGTGATCAGGTATTTTTAGCGCACACTTTAACGTAGACAGCGATCAACAAAGGGAAAACCCTATCTACCTTTGAACGGGAGCTAGTCAGCCAGATTATGGGTTTTTTTCATTATGTACTATTCGCAAATCGGATTATACACCCTGGAGAACAGTGAGACGACGTGGTTTTAAGCATTATTTAAGTAATTAAAAAAAAAATTAGATATCCTTTTTTTTCAGCAGGGAAGTTGAATAGAATCTTTTTAAAATATTTTAATTGGGAAGTTAAAAAAATAAAAGGCAGATACGGGTATATAAAATTATCTTTCCTAAATGAGAGGATTTGATTTTATATACCATTTCAACATCTTATCATTCCAAATTTGTTGTTGAAAGAAAACGTATTTTTTAATTTTTCATGTGTTTTGGTATTTACTTTTACTTAAATTTTTTTCCATGTGTTTTGGTATTTACTTTTTCTAATTTTTTGTTTTGTATGAGCTTGAAGATGACTTTCATTAAATTATAACTAGTCTTATATGCACACGATGCGTGCGAGATAATATCATAACTTTAAATTGTTTTATTGCAACTAATCACCAAAAATAATATGCCACAAATTTTGTTCACAAAGTTCATCTGAAGAAAAAATATACATCCCTATTTTTTTTTTGGTAAAATAGCGAATTTTATTACCAAAAGGTAGAAAATAATCAAAATCCAAAAGCTATTATAAACATAAGTTATGCATCTAAACTCCACGTATAGGAGGTAAAAAGTATCATAGATCAAACATTGATAGGTAACAATGAGGCAGGTGAGAACACCGTACAAGCACCTGATTCACCTCAACTATAATAATTAAACACTACTACAGTTAAGTAAAAACATCAGCATTGCTACTGAAAGATAGCCTTTGGAAAAAATAACATAACTCCAGCGTCACGTATCTATCAAAAAGGATAGCCCGGAGTTAATTCCATATCCTTCCAAGGTATCATGTTTCGACGATTTCTTCCCCTAAAAGATCTGGCCTTGAGACCATTCTGACTAAGCCAATATCAGAACGTTTACACTTCCTCCCTTGTGAGGGTTGAGAAGCCTCATTTAAGTAGAGGTCGAAGATCATGGAAACACAATGAACTTGATGCGACAAAATATTGTTTTCTTGATCAGGATGTAACATCTTTCGTATATGAACATTTACCTACGATAAGATAATCAACCATTTACGACAATATTAAAAAAGAAACCCATTCATGTGACCAAAAATATCAGCTTGAAATAGATTTAATGCGATTTAATGCTCCTCGGACAACTCCTTTTAAGCCCTAAAATAAATTATTCAACTATCCAAAAGTAATAAGTTTGGGCAAGGTAGAAAATAATCAAAATCCAACCACAAAAGTAACAAACACCAATTACAGGATCACAGCCGCACCCTCAACAAAACAAAAAACAAAGAAGCAGATTAGCATCCAGCTGCACGGAGTCAGCAACATAACCAAACCAGCCTACAACCGATGAAACAGCAGCGGATTAGTATCCAGCTGCACAGAGTCAGCGGATTCTTCTGCACAGAATCAACCATTTAAGTTGATTTTAGTTCAACAATTTGTCATAGCAATTCTCAACCTTATAGTAACAAAAATAATCCACATAAACCACCTTAACACTCAAAATCCCTTACCAAACCTAACAAAAAGAGTAATTTGCAGGAAGAAAACATGTGAAACTGAAGAATTCTGAGATCTAAACTTTTAAAAGGGATCAATTGATACCTTGTATTTAGCAATCTCCTCCCTAAGTTCCTTCAAATCACCCTTGGTAAAGATCAACCCAACATTTCCTTGCAAAAATCCAAACAAAATCCAATCATCACGATCTACTTCTGATTTCAATCAAGGTATATCAAATCATAGTTTAACCACGGATTATTTATGCAAAACAATCTAGTCCGAGTAAATCCGTACAACTAACAATACTGGATCTTTCTTTGTCTGCAAATATTAGTTAAAACATCCCAACACCTAATTTAGACAACTTGCTCAAGAGTAATTGCAGATTTTTAGAAATTAACCCTAACAAATGAATCATAACAAACACAAAATTATCAAATCAATGCATCTATTCGATTCAAGAATACAAACGTATCAAATCAACAAAAGCGAATTGTTAAATTCATAACAAATTTCGTTCTTGAGCAAATTGAAGAATCAAAATGCTAAAAGAATAATTGCAGATTTTAGTTAAAACATCCAACACCTAATTTAGGCCACTTGCTCAAGAGTAATTGCAGATTTTAGAAATTAACCCTAATAAAAGAATAATAGCAAACACAAAATTATCAAATCAAAATGCATCTATTCGATTCAAGAATGCAACAACAGCGAAATGTCGAATTCATAACAAATTTCGTTGTTGAACAAATTGAAGATTCAAACAATTCAAATATGCAATATTTTTAACCTTTCTCAAATTTCAGAAATTCCAAAATGAAAAAAAAACTGACCTTTTTCAGCCTTGGAAGAATCCTCAATCCTTAGCTACTGGCTACTACCTTCTGATTTTGAATCAAACTAAACTCACAAAATAAACTAAAATCAAAATTCATAGCTGGTCTATTCGGAATAAGTCTATCCAAATCCAACTATTTTTCATTCAAATCATCACAAAAACACAAAATTTCAGTAAAAAATAACCTAATTTTAACAATAATCTTATAAGTAAGATAGAGAATTAAGCAATTGACGAATTAAATTGATAATACGAAGAAAACCCAGATTAAGAAATTGATGAATTACATAAAAAAGCTTATCAATAAAAGTGTTAATAATACGAAGAAAACCCAGATATTGGGATTAATCAAAGAATTTCCGGTTCCGAAGAAACTTACTGATCTTCGCAGGTACACTATTATAGCCGACGCCGAAGAAATTTCCGATCTTCACATCCATTATTGGTGCCCCCTAGAAATTTATATTTCAACAAATTATCGGTGCCCTAGATATTTGGGATGAAGAAAGATTAGGTCTCGAATTTTTCAATTAGATCTTGATTTTTTTTTTTTGAATTTATGGAATTTTTCAAGCAGGAGATGAAGAAGATCAATGAGAGGATGTGAGGGAGGAGAGAGGAGAAGACGGGAGGGAGGAGAGCTGAAGTTGAGAGAGAGAGAGAGGGGACGATGAAGTTGAGAGAGGCACGACATTTTAGGGTTTGGAATGGGGATGTGTTTTAATTATGGGTGGGGGTATTTTTGTCCTTTTGCTTGTGGACACGAAAAGTGGTGTTACTGAATTGCCCCTCCCCGCTTGGCTTATATAATAGAGATCTAGGTAATTTTGATAGTATGTGTTCCTTGAGTTTGAGTTATAAGTTCTTTGGGATTGAATTATATGTTATTTGAGTTTGAACTACGTGTTCTATGAATGTATATGTTCTATGAGTGCATATGTTCTGTGAGTTTGAATTATATGTTCTGTGAGTTTGAATTATATGTTCTTTCTACTTTAGTGTAGAATGTTCTTCCACTTGTTTACGAATTCTTGTTTTTATTCATGAAGTTGATGATAAGTTTGAAGATTTGTTGACGATTTCTTTTCAGAAAATATGCTAAATATATGGGATAAATTGTTATATATTTTATCAATGTTCTTTGTATTTTGCCTTTATGTTCTTTCTATTATCTATGTTCTTCGTAATTATGCCTAATGTTCTTTCATTTAAAAACAAGGTGAGCACTGTGTACATGGGTGCATAAACCACATATTGACGTACTATTAGTCTATTACTATATGTAAAAAAAAATTAAACATTGTCCCACTTCTTACACTCATTCACCTAGTCGTCTTATTGTTAACCTATAACTAAATTAAACAAATAGTATACGTATGGTGAATTTTATTTTGTATCTCTCGAGACGGGGGTTGGAAGTGGTGGGTATCGTTCCTATCGTGGATGGAGAGGATGAAGATGAGAATTGTAGGCGGGTGTGCAGGCCGTGCCCCGCCTCAAGTCATCTCTAATTCAATAAAGTAAATGGTATAGATATGTGTTAAGTGATCGGGTAATGAGGTTGACGGGTCGACTGTGCGAGTATTAAGTGGGTATTACTATCAAAGTGAACAGCGGGTAAGATAACTTTATGCTTGGCACAAGTTGTGAATGAGAATGAAAATAATTTTATATTTTTATCAATGTACCCTTATTAATATGTTTTAATAAGTAAGACATCGGATGTGCAATAACAATTTATTTGGAGAATATCTATAAACTCAATTTTGATGATAATTGTCTATCAGATTTCATACATTTTTATATTTAGATTATAAACTGTGCATCACTCGTATACTATACGAGTTGTTTACCTATAACTAAATTAAACAAATAGTATATGTTTGGTGAAACGGAAGAAGTATAATTATCGCAGAAGAAAGTAGATCCATAAGAATATATTCTGGGCTAAACTTGCTATATATATGCCATTTGATCTTTGGGTTAGTCGCTTTAAACAAAATTCGACAGTAGCCAGTGTTTGACAACTTCAGAAAATAATCCCTGAATATGCTAACTTACTTTAGCGGTTCACCACATTTGATCTTGTAAAGCTTAAACTTTTGGGTTTATTGCTATGATCTTATATAGCCAATGGTAACTTAATAGAACTTCTAAACAAAGTCAGCTCTAAATTATATGAGAAAATTCCTCAAATTATGCTTATATACTTGTTAGACTCATTGTTGTTATGTATTGGTTGTTGCTAATTGATCTCATCGTTTATACCAAGTATATCTTACAACATTCACTCTCATATATTCCAGTATATACCAACGTAAGTTGGTGTAGTGGGTGGAAAACTCACCGGGTGGTTTGAAGGTTACAAGGTCGAGTACTCAGTCGTTGACATGCATAGCAGGACTAGCTTACATGAGATAAATATGTATTGGTTCGGTAACATGAGATAAGCATTATATATACTTACTATAAAAAAAAAATCTGATATATTATTTGTCAACGATTTTCTAATAAGTGCATTTGCTCTCAATAATAATCAATCTTCTCTCAAGGCCAAGCCTAATCACATATTCCCATACAGTGTGATTAGCTTGGTGGAAATTCACTGTGTGACATAGAGGTTACAAGGTCGAGTTCTTCTCTCAAGACCAAACCTAACAAATTAACAAATACAGTGCAGAGTCAGGTTTAACGCAGTTAGATATTTTTAATATTCATGAAAACGATGGAAAATGGTACATGTGAGATACCTAAAACGATGTCTATCTCTAATTAAAGAAATTAGTTCCCTAAATCTACTTAAGTTTGTGAGACTAGACACCTTAATATGGTTCAAAAGGGACTATTCAATCTACCAATTAATGTATCTCTTCCTTTTCAACAAATATCAAAGAAGATTTATTTGATTTATACTCCATTTAATTTTTCAGAAGGGAAAGGAAATATCTAAGGGAAACACAACACTACTATTTTTAGGGTTTGATGAGTTAGGCATGATTGGTACATAGTACTTGTGTAAGGAGAAACGTGATTAGTTTTAGGGTATGAGATATGTACAATAATACACAACAATATATGCTTAGTAAGTAACTTTAGTTAAGATATCTAACTATGTAACCATTTCTAAAATACTTTGTCACATTGATAGGGAGTAGTTTGTATAGATGTGTAACTTACTATAAAATTTACACCGATTTGACATGTGATTTTTCTATTATTCTATACACGTGTCGAATTGTGCTTTTTTTTCGTACGGTGTCTTAAACCAGCCCAGCTCAGTATCATCTTTACTGTCAACGTTACAGAGCTTCAATGACAGTACCTAGCTAGTTCATTTTCCCACTCAATTTAAAATGATCCTCCCTTTATTCTCCATTTTGAATGTTTAATACAATACATGTGTTGATCACACTATACACTATATACACTATATTATGAGTATAGTATGAGGTGGACTCAACTGTAAAAATTAAAGAAAGTGTTAGTGGGCTTGAAAGATCCTTTCTTGCAACTACACTTCTGTTCTTGGCCTATAAATTAGCATCCCCCTTTCACTTCTTGTCCTTCAAATCATACCATTCTTTCTTAAAACCCTTTTCACTTACAAAACTACCTCTGTTTTTCCCCTGTATTGAATCATGTCAACAAGTGTTTGCCAAGGGCTAAAATCCCAGTTTGACACGTGGCTCGCCGAGCCTCGGAACATTGGGTTCAAACCATCTGAGCCAATACCAAAGTTGTCACCGTCCTCTACGTGTTTTCCAGTGTCGGACAACTCACATATCCAACAACAAAATACTCCCCACAAGACTGAGGATTTGGGTGGGTGGAGTTTCTTGCAAGATCTTACAAAAAATAACTCACCTCAAACTTCTGAAGAAGAGAAAGTGTACGTTCATCCTCTGGTTAAGAAGTCGAGTTCTGTGTTAAGTTTGAAAAGCTTGGAAATGTGTACCGAGAGTCTAGGGAGTGAAACTGGGAGTAGTATTAGTGATGATGAATTAATCTCTTCATCTTTCGTCTTATCGGATATCGAGAAATCTCCGGTAAGAGTACTGCTGCCAGCTGCTTGTTATACTACTACTGTGATCAAAGAGAGGTCGACGACGATGACGAGCAGCAGTAGCTTTCCGCCACCGATAACCACCATTAGGGGTGGTTCTTCGGGTAAGTTTCAGGTGGAGTCTCAAAGGCAAGATGGGAGGTTAGTTATGAAAGCAGTTTGTGTTGGTACCAACAAGAGTTGTTTGAAGGCTGAGAGAATTAATGGAAGGCTTATGCTTCGCTTCCTTGATAACTCGAACGAGCTCGATCTTGATGAAGGAGACGAGTTTTGCGATGTTAATGATTACGAAGCCAATGACAATGATGATGAGGACGAGGATGAGGATGAGGATGAGGATGAGGATGAGGACATGGATGTTGATATTGATATTGATGATCAATTAGGTAATTATGGATTCGAAGTTAAAATGAGTAATTCGATTAGACGAAGGCGGTGTAACGAAGAACAAGCAAGTAGGAGATGCAGAGATTTGCAAAATTGGAAGCCATTTTTGGTGGCTACCTCTTGATAAGTTCGTTTATGGTTTGGTTTGCTTCTTTTTAACTTTTAAGATATTTTGTATTTTAACACTACCTTATTGTTTGTCTATCGCATTCCGTCTTTACAAAAAGAAATTAAATGTTACTCGTCATATATAGTTGATTGTCATTATGTAGAAATAGAATGGGAGAGCGAACCGATCGTCTATTATATCGATAAGTGGAAGTCCATATTGTTGATTCAATCGTTCTTCATAGGTCGATTGTTGTCGATTCAATGATTCATATATATATATATATATCAATAAATCGATTAATTAGATGATTGCAATTACGTATTCTAATAATCACATTGATTGATAATGTAACTTAAACTAGTATTAGTATATGACAATTGACTCTGGACAAATTAAAAGACATATTTTGAATTATCAGTGGGATTAAAGGATAGATCCGTGTGATTAAAATTAAAAAAATAAAAAGTGGGAGAATTCAATTAATAAGATTTGATTAATTTCTATGTAGAATTCATTATATCATCTAAGTATAACTAGTTGTACGGCGACGATTCTCTCAAGACTAGTGACAAAGTGCACATGCCAAAATCATTGCATGACAATGAAATAATGAATCCATAGTACCTAAAAGAGTTTCATAAATGAGAAGCCTTATAGCATTGGTTAGGAGACGCTCAAAATGAGAATCGACAGAGCGTCGGGTTATAAGCATAATCTTTAATCAAGGGGCTACTTTCAATTAATTTAATGATGTACGTATAATGGCATAAATTTTAGTCGTACATTAACTGTCACAAAAATATTGTTCGAGTTGACTAAATTCGTGTACATTCAGATAAGGTGCTTTTTGTTATCAACTCATCCTCGTATGACTAAGTCAGTAAGTTGAACCCAATTAACTAAAATTGATTAAGTTTATAAATATTTTTTTTATTTGATGGGAGAGAACAATATAATTAACTAGGTTAGGTCCCGCGCGTTTGAGACTAATTGCATTTTGTTTGTTCTAATTAATTTATTTAAATGACGTTTTTAATAAAAAAAATCATTTTTTATCAACGAATGTTGGAAAAATCAGAGAACAATATTATTTTATTTGGATTGTAAAGTGATTAGTGCGATTTTAGAAGTTTAGCGTTTCGACAAAAATACTTAAGTTGGGAAAATATAAGAAAAAAACTTATCAGACAATTATTATATATCATTTTCTTTTAGAATTGAATAATATCTGTAACGTACCGTAATCATACCCGTACCCTCGATCTATCCAACTTTTTGGCTATGGTATTGATTTGATAACCATATCAGTTATAATACCCTATTTTCTATCAGGCTTTCAAGTTTATAAGTAATTTTGTTGGACCCACTTTTTAACACTTGTTTTACATAAAATAAAAATTAAATAATTATTTTTGTTTGGGTATGGTCGTATAATAACACATATCAGTGTAATTTGATTGTTTATTTATTAACTATTGTAGGTTAAGAGTATGATGCATTTTTTTGAAAATTTTATATGAAAATTAAAAAAATATTTTGCTATTTTGATTTTACGGAGTTTCCGTAATAGTTTACTGCGTATATTATAGAAACAACAATATCAAAAAAACTGTGATTTTTTTCCATTCCTAACATATATGTTCTTCAAATCATTAATAATATATATTTTTTATCCTTGTCGTAATACATGACATCATAATTTATTTTTTTCATATATAATTTATACTTCTATTATATTAAGTATAGAAGGAAAGAATAAGAAGAAAAAAAATCAGGAAATCAGATATTTCAAAAGATTCTTAAATTAAAAGTTTTTTTTAAAAAAAAAAGAAAAAAAATTTTCAATGACTCACCTGGACGTGACACGTGTCATTCCTGGTGTGTCTTTTAGTATATATATTAATAATAGATATATACTTCTATCATATTAAGTTGAAGGAAAGAATAAGAAAAAAAATCAGGAAATCAGATATTTCAAAAGATTCTTAAATTAAAAGTTTTTTTAAAAAAAATTACCAAGGAATCACCAGGACGTGACACGTGTCATTCCTGGTGTGTCTTTTAGTATATAGTAATAGATAATCAGTTATACGACATCTACAACGATAAAATAGATCTGCATACCAAAAATTTAGAGAAAATACATAACTGTTACAATCACAATAATTACTATTCTGCATCACATCTTGTACTCCACCGCTTCAAACTTGACGCGAGCAGTGATTTTTGATGTTTTCGCATATTTTCATGTAGAGCCCTTCGCAATTTGCGTACGAATTTACGTTCCTATCGACAAGTTGATGATAAACCCTAAATTCGTATGAATCCAAATCACCTTCCCAATTATTGGGACCCTAAAAATAAAATTCTCATCCATAGATGAGAATCATATAGCTGCAAGAACCTAGAAAAATCTAGGAAAAACCCAAGAATAAATTGAGAACAAACCAACACAAATGAAACAAATTAAAGTTACAAAACATGAAGAGAAAACAATGGAAAAACAATAACAAGGGTCGAAAATAGTCTAATTCCCACAGCCAAGAAAACTGAAACCCTAGAAGATGAGAGATAAGACAGAGGAAGGAGGGAGGGAGAGAGGGAGAAAGGAGGGGCCAGAGATTTATTAAGTTCATATACTAAACATGCACACTATACGTCATTCATCTTGCCTAGTGATTTTCCAAATAAATCATCTAACAATATTTTTAATTTGTTTTCTAATGTAACTAATTAAGTGCTTCAAATTGATATACATCAAATAAGATATATGCAACACATTTCTATAGTTGACTCTTATAAGATTTTTAACGAGATGTCTCTTTATAGTTGTTCATAGAAAAAAAAAAATCACATAAAAGTTTAGGTTTTTAAGACTTCAATTTTACATGTATTTATAAATTAATCTTGAGAAACTACAAGTAATGGTTGGTTAAGATGATAATGAGTGTTATCCTTCATACTTGAGATTAGGTGTTTGAACCTTATTGTATTTGATTTTTGTTTGTGAGTTGATGATGTGGCGTAATGTAAGAGTTATACATGGCGTATAAACATTCTTAGAAACGCTTTTTATATATTAGTATTGATTGGAGTATATGTTTTTGTTTTTTTTGGTAAATGTATAAATTTTATTAACCAAATTGAGCACTAAGGCTAAACAACCAAACAACCTACAAAACTCAATGTGGTTTACTCCGTACAAGCTAACACTAACTACTCCTCTACGAGGGCTCCCTAGTATAGCATCACAGTTTAGAGATTTTTACACATAAACCATTGAACAAGAGCTAAAATGTTGAATCTGCCTACAAAAGACTTCTTTTGAAAACTCACTTTTTGAAATTCACCACATTAAACAAAATGTAATTAGAGAACATTATCTTATTTTGTTCAACTTATTTTGACATAATTCGGAGAAGATAAGTTTTTTAATACAATTTCACACGTAACTTAGTTAATTTATTTTAGATATAATAAATATTTTCCAAATAAGATAAGTTAATATTAGTTAGGATTTTCCCTCCAAAAAACACACATTAGTTAGGAAGTCCATATTGTTGACTTTTCCAATAAATTATGCCAACTGAGTAAGAGGTGGTGTCGCAAAATGCTCTTTTACAATAAATTTATATTAAACAGGAATGAAAGATTTATACGTAAAAATAACAATAAAAATAAAAACCTTATTATAATTATTTGGCAAATAACAAATTATTGATTGTCATTGAATTTTTAGTGTATGAATGCCAATGATTCACACTTCACCTTCTCTTGTACATAGGAGTAACTTTTACAAGCCCATTGAAAGAATTATGATAAAGAAGATTATAAAAGAAAATGCAACTTAATTAAATGATCGAATTAGCTACAAGATGAGTTTCTCTTTCTTTAAACATGCATGTTATTTATGTACTTGAAAATAAACATGAAGCTAGTAACTCCATTCCTTTGGAAGAAATAATTCTGGAGAAATTTTTTGGTCTTGAGAAATGATATCACAACGTTCTCTTGGATCTTTTTCTTCTTTCTTGTAATTGGCGTTATGAACTCTATCTTTTCGAGTTGTTTTAAGATCTGCAGAAAAAGAAAAAATCAATGCGCAATTAATTTAGAGTTTGAGCATTTTAAGTTGTAAGAAAATAGGAGGAGAATTTATATATACGTAGTAGTGCAATGACCTTGTTTAGGAGAGATTTGTAACCCTAATGCTTGAATGTTGAGGTTTAGACCATGCACAACGCGGGAAGGGAGCAGGACAGGAGAACAAGCTGCGTACATATTTAATTTACGTCATGTTTGTAGACAGTAATTAACATATTCATGCAAACATATATTATTCAACCAATGCTCGAGAAAAAAAAAAAAAAAAAAACATATTTTGTAAATTAGACATCCAATATGCAATTATACGTGTATCTTCGTTCGGATGAATTAACAAATATTTGTTGTTAAAAACAGTTTGATTTACAAAATTAAGTTTGTAAAATTATTTTAAATTACTAACTAATTCTAGTTTACAAAATTATTTTGATTAACAAACTCTTTTTCTTTTATCAACTTTTGTATCACGGTTAGTTTTCCATTTGGCCTTTTTAATTTGAAAGTCAAAGTCATTATTCATTCCGATAATAATCAGGGTTGATTTTGAAAGTTGACAACAAAAACCAAGAAGCAAATTTGTGATTTCCATACTTTTACTTTAGTTTTTTTTTAAAAAAAACAGAAAACTGAAAACAAAAAATACACCCGGCCAACTACACCTAAATTAACCTTTTTCCGTTGGTGTCAAATGCAACTTAAAAGAACATATATGGACCACATGGCTTAACATTTTTATAGATGAATCTTTCGGTCTTCCAAATTTGTGTTTTATTGTACTCTTATCATATTTTTTTTTACCTAGTAGGTAAGGAAAAAGACCCTACTAAATTATTATTTATCACAAATTAATTACGGAGTAGTTTAACTACGCAAATCAACGTTTTGAGTCACCCTCAAATATTTCGTACAGTTCAACCATGTAATCTCCAAACCACAAGATCAGTTTCAACTAGACCTATCAAACGGGTTGGTCGGGTCGGGTTGTAAAAAATTATTTTCGGGTTCGGTTTAAATCAGATCGGCCATTTTCGGGTTCGGGTTTACAAATGCTTGTTTAAGACCCAGAACTTTCGGGTTGGGGTCGACCCAACGGGTTGAGAGATTTTAAAACGCGCATTATATTTTCATTAATTTAGGTGATAAATACACAAAATATGGGCACAAATTAACAAATTTTCTTACCCAAGTTTATATTTAGTCAAATTCAACCATAAAATGACGTATAATTCAAATTAAAATCATATTACACACAACAATAATAAAAACA
Source organism: Spinacia oleracea (assembly GCF_020520425.1). NCBI lineage: Eukaryota > Viridiplantae > Streptophyta > Magnoliopsida > Caryophyllales > Amaranthaceae > Spinacia > Spinacia oleracea. Next base: position 104,780,654 of record NC_079487.1, read on the forward strand.
ACGTGTTTATTATGCTTAAATTTTCTCATAATCTCATTTATTACTATAAATACAATGATTTTCAATCGGTCGGGTCCAAAACAGGTTCGGTCGGATTTTGACCCATTACTTTTCTGATTCGGATAAAATCGGGTTACGGATCACAAAATCTTGTACTCTATTTGTATGATTGAATTTAACATATATATATACTCCATTTCTATTTTATTTTATTTTTTAAAAAGGAGAGAGAGAAAAGAAGAAGATGTACGTACGTGGGTTTTTGGTAGGTTGGAAGTCGGTGCCTGCTCTTCTAGGAAGGAAGACTCCGGTGCCGCAAGTTTTATTATGACCTGCTTGATCTAAAAACACAGCTTGCATTCCAGGCCCTCCTGATGTTCTCTTGCTTCCTATTCTTACTCTCTCTTGGTATTTTCTTCCACTTTTCAACTGCCACAACATACAACGTACACTCATTCAAGGGTGATGATAAAGCTCGCAAGTTGCGACAACATTTAGTTGTCGCAATCTTACATGTCGGAGTTTAATTGGTACATATAGGCGCCACATAGCATATGAGTTATCAGAATATTTTTAGGGTCAAAATACTATTTTTACTATGAAAATATGTAAATAAGATATTCGATCAATGTAAAAAAGGAAACAATTAGAGCATCAGTTGTATACTCACTCTTAATTTACCCCCTTTTGGTCTCTCTCTTTGTACACCTGATCATCACCCCCTCTTAACAAGAGTTAGCTATAAAAAACACCAAGAAATAGAGTATCTCTTAAACACTACCTCTTATGCAGTTTTTAATATTTTTAACATTTATTTTTAATACAAAAAGCAACCAAAATACACCACATTCTTCAACCTCACTCCACTCTTATTTCTAAGAGTTACCTCTTATTTAGAGGATGTCTTAATCAACCTCTAAATAAGAGATAGCTACGAGTTAGCTCTTTTTTAATAATAGCTAACTCTTAAATTTTCTCTCTGTTTAAGAGTGGGTTAAGACTTAAGACTGGGCTAGTATTGATGCTCTTAGAATATTAAGATTTTTCTACCTTTTTTTTGAAACATGTCTAGTAGTTAAATAAGTTAAATATTTTAGTTTTCAATTTAAATCATGACACATAAGCATGACATGTCATCATTGTGACACGGCTTAAAGGTCGCATGTTGCGACCTTTATCATTTTCGCTCATTCAAATCGCGCTAGAATTTTAGAGTTGTACTGGTACATAAGTTTCAGAGTACAATTTTACATATCAAGATTGTGCTTAAGTTGATGTTAAACATGTTTCATTGATGCTTAGTTAAGTTGATGTTAAACATGTTTCATAAATGCTTAAATTTTCTTTTTCTAACTCATCCTTTTATGCGACTGTAATCATTTTCAAAAAATAAATGCACTATGTTACCTATTTGCGAAAGGTACCAATAATTGCTTGTTGGTTCAGTGGTGATTGGGGGGGCTGAACTTGGTAGGGAGAACCCGTGTTCGATTCCCCGCAACAATAATTGGGAGGGGACTGAAACCTAACCACCCAAAACTCGCCCCAAATCAGAATTAGCCATAAGGGTGAATCGGGTGCTAACACAGCAAATAGGTGATAACTTTTTCAAAACATCGAGAATATCGAATATGGGTTGTCACTCAGGTTAGCAGTTTAGTATTTCAGCCATCGATCATACTACGTACATGATACATCCTAGATCGAGTTAGCCAGTTACTCCGTAGTAATCAAGTTGGATATATGATATACTAAATTTTTTTTTTGGACGATTGAACTTAACCCACCAAATTAAGCAGGAGCTATAAGAAATTTATTTTTAATCGTTGACCAAGATTATAATTATGTTTGAGATGATGGACAACGCAAATTAATTAGGCATAATTTAATTAATTGATTAACATATACTCCGTATATAAACCATGAAATGAAATGCAAGATTCTCAAGGAGTGGGCATGTAACATGTCAACAAATATATAACCGTTGACCTTCCTAAAGTCACCTCCACAATGTTGAACCCACGATACATATACTTTAGTCGCACTACCACAAGATATGATAAAATGTGATATAGACACCATATGATACCAAAACAAAAGACAACTAATAGTAAAAAAAATATGGATGTTGACTAGCTTAGTTTATTAAACTATGTGGGTAACTTGGTAACCAAAACCCGTGTTCCATTTGTCGGTCTCGTGTGACTCTCTTTACATTGGGAAAAAATTAATTTAATTAGTGATAGATTGCACAATTTTGTAATAGGAAATTAAGGAACGAATTTGATATCCCATAAATAAAACAAATGATTGGACCACCCAGCTGCTAGCTTGAATATATTCCTAGCTAGTAGTGATCCATGCATCCTCATGAGTCATGATGTTGATAATTAAGGATCAAACAATGCAAATTCACAAAGACTACTTGATTCTCCACCAGTCCACTTGATGATTCATTCCTCAATCTTAGTTACAAGAATACTCGCTAAGATGTTAAATATCTATCATGTACTCGGGGTATGTATATGTCACAATTAAGCTGGTGGTCTCATAGGAGTGCGTCTCCTATGACCACCCTACGCATAAAACCGCTGATGACAGCATTATAAACATATACTTCGTATAAAGTTGTATTACGTAGAAATGTAATTAATAAAACATACGTAGTATATAGCTATTTGATTGAAAAGAACAACTATTTTGTAATAAGTTGGTCTTACAACTATATATGTATGAGAGTTATGAGTTGTAAATATCCAAACACGTCCTACAAGTTTTAACCTTTTAATTTTAAAGATGTTATTTAAATGTAGATTAAGTGTATTAGAAAATCAAAATTTGATTAATTAGTGTTTATTCTTCGAAGAGAAATTATTTTCAAAACAAAAATAATAAAACGATGATGGAAGTATATACCGGATGAAGAGGATATGATCCTGGACCATTGACATGATTTTGATGCTGGTAATGCCTTGCACGATGCCCAACTTGCTCCTGTTATCATATAATCAATTTAATTGTCAAACATTATTTACTCGTATTTATACATTCCTTCATCATGCAATTATGTACTACGTACTTGGTACAAACTACAAACGTGAGGCTCATAATTTCAAATCATCGAATCTAGACTTAGATTTTGACAATAACTAGTACTTCGTACTACGTATGAGTACGTGTATTGAAACCAAACCTCGACTCGAAAATTTATGAGCTCAGAAATTTCTAACACCGGACTACAAGAATTTGTATCTTTAACGACAACCTAATTACGACAGGTCAAAAATCCCTTTGTAAAAGTTTTTTTGACAGGGCTAACAACCAAACAAAGACGGGAATAACCGTCGCAAATGTCTTTTATTACGGGTTAACGACCGAATTTTCCATTAACGACGGCCCCTATTATGACGGTTTCGCGGCAAAAAAATCCGCCATTAATCAACGATTATTGGCCTTTAGCGATGGGATTTCCCATCGTTAATGGTACAAGTTATTGTAGTGACCCACCGTAGCAAGGAATTTGTCCTCGGAAAATTATTTGAGTTTTTAGTACTCCTATAGTCCTATGTTGAAATTGGAACGTCAGGCCATTTACATAAGTAACGGGAACACGAAAAAGGAAGGAAATAAGCTTATGCCAAAAAAAGAAGGAAGGAAATCTCAATAATTGGTTTGTTGTCCTTTTCTTGTGTTCTAATTAAGCAAATCTATACCTAGTATTTAAAAAGGAAAACCACAATTTATTAGATGACATGTGTCAACACATTTGATTAGATGACACGTGTCATCCATTCTTTCCTCCATCAATTTGGTTTTTATTTTATTTTTTCTTTGTTGTTTGATATATTATACAACTCCAATCGATTCTTTCACTTCATCTTCCTCATACAACATCAATTCACCAATCTATTCATTCAATATTTTCCACTCCATCTTTTCGATTAACACTCAATATATCTATCTAAAATCACAAGCTCAATAAAATTTGAATTTAAAAAGATAAAATAAATACAGAGTAACCACTACACAATCGTCCGTTCTTTGAACGGGCTCAAAAGCTAGTTGATTTAAAACAATAATCAATAGTTCTAAGAATCTGTCTTTCGGTGAATTGTACCATAGAAATAAAGAGGATGTTCGTTGTACAATCGTCTAACATGCATAATTATTAATGCTATTTTACACATATATATGTGCCCTCAATATTCAATCACATAGACAAACAAATTAAAAAAGAACGTTAGTTAGTATTTACTAATTGTGTATATAAAAGTTGTCCGATATAATGAATTTTTTTGAATTATCGATATAATGAGCTAGACATCCTTACTTTGAAGGTCAAATTCAAAAATTAATTTCTCTTGTACGTAATATTAATTCGTTTCACAATATTTTTTACACTTTTTATTTTAATTTGCTTCATAATATTTTTACATTGTGTTTTATACTATTTTTTACATAAAACTTTACTCTTTTATCCTTTCTACTCCACAACATTTACAACTTTCCATTCAATTTCTCACTTTGTTCATTTTTTCTTCTACAATCAGCCACCTCTTTACCCATTTCTCTTAGTTAACCATATTTTAGTATATTACCCACATTTTTACCCATTTTTCATGTTTTATCTTAATATTTATGGAAAAGTAACTGTAAAGATAACGGAGGTAGTACGTACGATTGTACGAAGTAATATCTAAAAAAAAAATACAAAAAAATAAAAAAAAATACAAAGTATATAATATGTTTTGAACAATTTGTTTAGAAAGATGGAAAGTGCGGGATATTTAACATTTAGTACTCTGTAATTAGCACCGACACAAACTAGTATGAATTAAATTGAAGTATGAACTTACAAGTTGACATCCTAAAATGATTATACTCCGTATTAATTTTGAAAACTAACAACAAAAACCAGGAAACTATTTTTTTTTAGCTTTCATATTTTCATTTTTAGTTTTCTAAAAAACTCAAAACAAAAACGATAATGAATGGAGCCTAATACTTCGAAACGGCGTATCATTTCTAAGAAAACCAAACTCTCCCAATACAACAAAGAAGAAAGTGAAGTTTTGAATTTGCATAACAAATGGTCATAAACATTGACAACATCAAACAACTTTTTACCAAAAATTAAAATGACAAACCTCAAAAATTTGGCCACCGCAAGCTTCATGAAGAATGTGAGCAGGTAACCATGTCAATCCTTCTTCGAAACCAACATCATCAACATCCACAGAACAATCCTCAGCCATTTGATCAAAAAAATTATGATTATTATCAAAGATTGAGTTGCAGCTGATAATAATAATTCTAGGCTTCAAGATTATTATTATTTTTTATTTAAAAAAATTTAATGATCGGGAGAATTGAATAAATTAGGGGAGCAGTGGGAAGGAATATAAGCTCCCAACTTTTAACCTGCAACTTAACTTCTTCCCCCCGTTTTTATAGTCTTTATTACTAGCTTTCTTCTGATTTCTATCAAATCATTAATTATTATATTAAAACATCAAGTATTAATTTTAAAAAAAAATTGGAGAAAATTAAGATTAAAATCTACATATGATTATGGAGTTGGAGAGGGAAAATGTGTGTGCGTTGGATCTGCTCCTTAAATCGTGCCACTACCTTGCGATTGCGGCGCATCATTTTTATAATTTATTAAATTACGCTTTTATCCTTTTTAGCTTAAAGACTTTTTGTGTCTAAAAGACTACTCCCTCCGTCCCGGAATACTTGACCTGTTTTCCATATCGGGCCGTCCCTTAATACTTGACCTGCTTCTAAAAATGGAAATATTCTAACAATATTATATTATTTCTCACTCCACCTCTATTAACCCACCTACCCCCTACTCCATACAAAAAATAATTAAAAATTCAACCCATACTCTCCTCCAACCCCACCTCTTAACCCACCTCCCACTAACTACATTAAAATAATACCCCACTATCAACTACTACGGTACTACCTATTAAATTAAATAAGTCAATTCAAGTTCCTTAAACTCTGTGCCGGTCAAACCGAGTCGATTATTCCGGGACGGAGGGAGTAAAATCTATCCAACCTGGTCCAGTCTGTGGACCGACTTTTTCAGTCCAGTCCAAGAATTGCCGGTCCAATCCGATTCGGATTTGGATCGGTAAACACCCTAATTGTAAGGGTCTGTAAGCTTATAGCAATTCCCAATTACTTTTTTAGATTTTTTTTTTCATAAATGACCTTTTAATGTTCAAAAATTGTGAGAAATGACCTTATAAAAAAAAATTGTTGTGAGATAGGACCTCAAAAGGTTTTTTGGTTGTAAGATGGGATCTTTAAGAAATTTTTCAACATTTGAATCCATTTTTCCGTGTTGAGTGCAACTCACGTGTTGAAAAAAATTTGTCAGAAATGATTTAAAATCCAAAAATTATAAGAAAGGACTTTATAATTATTTATTTTGTAAGACATGACCTAAAATAGTAAAATGGTTTTTTTCTGTAAGATGGGACCTTACCCATTTTCCGGCGTTGACCAGCGTGTACCGGTCACGTGTTCAATAAAATAGCTTATGTTTCACTCCAATTTTCTAATAATCCTAGATACCTAAAAAATACCTTTGTTCTTGCACATTCTATGTCTTCCCTCTCCTCTTTTTATCCTTCAAACTTTTCATCAATTCTTCCATAAACCTTTAAAAAATGTGTTGCTTCCCAATAGAATTCGTGCACATTCGAACAAGGTAAGAGGAAAAGCCCCATTTTTTTCAAAACAAAGGTGGAAGTTCTATCTATGGCCCAGCACGAAAAATTGGTTTATGTGTTGGGATATTGTGTCCATGATGGTCTTCGGCTAAAGATGGCTGTGGGCCGGGCCGGGCCGGGCCGGGCCGAAGCCCGGTACGAAAAAAGCACGGCCGGCACGAGCACTCAAAAAGAACGGCCCGGCACGGGCATGAAGTCGTGGGCCGTGGGCCGGGCCTGGGCCTTAATTTTTTGGAAAAAGCACGACAAGGGCACGGCACGACTCGACCCGGCACAACAAAGCACGTTAAATTTAGTCAAATTAGCCTTAGGCACGACGGGCCGGCACGAAAGAACGTGGGCTTGGGCCTTGTTTTTAACTTTTCGGCACGAAACAACGTGGGCATGGTGTGGGCCGGCCCGGTTAGGCCCACGGCCCCTGGGCTTGGCACGAAGCCCGGCCCGGCCCGCCCACAGCCATCTTTATCTTCGGCTATTGATGTACTGCTATATGCAAAATGGAAGTCTTAACGACTAGTTGCATGAGAACCCTAATGGCTTATCTCAACTTAATTGGGTATTGCGGTTGAAAATAACTCTTGGAGCAGGTAGAGGGTTGGCTTATATGCACCAAACCTGTGAACCACATATTGTGCACCCGTGAGATAAAGTCGAGCAACATTCTCCTCGATGAGCTAGAACTTTGAAGCACGTGTTTCTAATTTTGGATTACTCAGCTTCATTCTCCCTTATGACTCTCTTATTACAACCAAGCTTGTTGGAACACTGGGGTGCATTCCACCAGAGTAATGGCAGGCTTGGGTGCCCACACTAAAGGGCGACATATACAGTTTTAGGGTTTATCTTGTAAAAGAAAGTAAAAATAAATAAATAAATAAATAAATAAATAAATAAATAAGAGGAATCCTAACTTCCACGAATTGAACCCTCAAATTGGACGAATTGTTGGGAAAAAGTTGGGTCTCTTCCTCTTATGTTGTTCGAATGTGTAGAAACAACGATTTTTTTATGTAAGAATTTATGCAAGTGTTGAAGCCTTGAAGAAGAAGAACAAGAAGAGGAGAAGGAAGACAAAGGACGTCGAAGAACAAAAGGTTTTTTTTTCCAGTTATTTAGGTTTGTTAGAGAATTGGAGGGAAATAGAGGAAAAAATAAGTTTTTTTATTGAACATGTGCACCGACACGCGTTGGTCAACACCGGTAAATTGAAGTCAAAGGTCAAAAATGGGTAAAGGTCCCATCTTACACCAAAATATAAATTTAGGTCCTATATCACAACAAAAAAGGTCCTTTCTCACAACTTTTGGACTTTAAAAGGACCTTTATGACAAATTTATTTGAACAAGTGACCTGCACGTGCTGGTCAACGCCGAAAAATTGGAGTCAAAGGTCGAAAATGCGTAAAGGTCTCATCTTACAACAAAAATAATAATAATTAGGTCCTATATCACAAAAAAATAAAATAAAATTGTAAGGTCCTTTCTCACAATTTTTGGACTTTAAAAGGTCCTTTCTGATAAAAAGAATCCTACTTTCTTGTTTTTGAAGAATTCCCGAAGTATACATCAAGCGCTTGATGTATACTTCGGGAATTCTTCAAAAACAAGAAAGTAGGATTCTTTTTATCAGAAAGGACCTTTTAAAGTCCAAAAATTGTGAGAAAGGACCTTACAATTTTATTTTATTTTTTTGTGATATAGGACCTAATTATTATTATTTTTGTTGTAAGATGAGACCTTTACGCATTTTCGACCTTTGACTCCAATTTTTTTGTTGTAAGATGATATAGGCTAGCCTTTCCCCAATTTTTTTTCCCACACAAATTCCAAAACTCGCAAGTTCGGAGTGTATTAATTGAAATGTATGAAATTTATTTGTTAGGACCTAGTTTACTTAGCACATGGTCTCCGCGTATTTTAGGCCGAGCCTAGTGAGGAGAACGCGCCCTACCATATTGGAATCAGAGCTGTCTTAAATTTTTCGGAGGCCCTATTTTAATCTTGTACAAATCTTAAAAATGGGGCCCTAATATTAAAAAAAGTGCGATAATCAAAATATTACTTTACGAGCATTACAATTTCTTTGCGAGTAAGCACACATTCACCAAATTAAGAAGTATAAGAACTTAATAAGCACAAAAAAAGTCTAAGATAAAAATTGTAATTAAGCACGAAAAAAACAATAATTGATTAGTCACAAATAATCTGAGATAAAAACAACAATTGATTAAGCACAAAAAATCTGAGATAAAAATTGTAATTAAGCACGAAAAAAGGAAAAGAAATTGTAATTTAAAAACATTAAAATTGTAAAATTATAATTAACAGAAAATTAAAACCATAAAATAACGAAATCAAGAAGAAAACAACAATTGATTTGATAAATAACGAAAATGTTAAATTTTCGCAAATTCAATTATAAAATAAAGAAATCTGAAATTCAATTGTAAAATAAAGAAATCGAAAATTCCATTGTAAAATAACGAAATTAAGAAGAAAACAACAATTGATTTGATAAATTCGAAAATACCTTTGCCTCTGTGAATCTTGTTCTTCATCTTCAACAAATCCCTAAATCCCCAATTTGATTTTTTTTTTCTTGGAATGAAATTGATGATTTGTTTGAAAATAGTAGAAAAATTTAAAGGGTAAAAATCTAGCCGCTTGTTGTGAAAAAATCGGTTCCATTGATATCATTTTTTTTTCCGACCAAATTGAATGTCTGAAGAATCTGATGTGAAATTTCAATTGAAATTTGGAAATAATATTTTTGGAATAGAAAAGAAAAGTAAACTGGGGGAGATGAATCATGAGTGATTGAATGGAGTTATGGAGTGTGAATCTTGAGGAAGGAAAGTAGGAAAACTAAACTTGGAAAGTTGGTGAGGTGATTGATTTCCCAATTCCCAGGAATTGAATCGCTGAAGATGAAGAGCATTTTTCAATTTTTTTTTTAATAGGTAGGTTGGCCTTTTCGAAAAGGGGCCTTTATTTTTGGGTGGCCCTTTGTTGTTGACCACGATACACAAGGCCACCACCGGGCCTGATTGGAATCGCAATCGTATAGGTCAACCCATCCTGAGTTATTATGTAAGGTCTCTTGAAAATGACAAAAAGAATTGAATAGCATGGGAAATTCCGATTTCCGCCCACAAAGTGTCTGTAATAAGAATTGACCCCTTAACCTAATGATTGTGTTTTTTTTTTGGGAATAAAATAAGCTAATGATTGTTAGATACAATTATTTTCACTGAAAACATACTATTCCATACTTTTTTTTTATGTGTGTAGAGAGCATCACAAAGGGAAATAATGTGGACGAAATTTAATTTCAAATCTAGAATTCTTCCTTCAACTTCTCAAGACTTTACCAATTACTCTCTTTCGTCCCTTAATACTCGACCCAGTTTGACTTTTTACACTATTCACATAATTCATTTTGACCATATTTTATTTCTAGTATATGAAAATAAATGTTACTCCCTCCGTCTCTTTTTGTTTTTTTACGTTTTCCTTTTTGGGTATTTTAAAATGTTCTTTACATTTCCTTTTATATTATCACATAAATGACTTAGTATTCTATCAAAATTTGTGTCCAATTATTATTTTAACCAATTAAATTCATTGGATCATTTAATCTCTCACACTTTTCCATTGGGACATTAAATTTTTCTCATTTCCCAATATCAGAATTTTGATAAAAGTGAAAACATTATAAATAAACGTAATTTATCTTGTTTAAATAAAAAAAATTGAGGAATCTCGATGCAAATTAATTAATCGTTAAAACGCGTGAAAAATGTCAAACGTAAAAAACAAAAAGAGACGGAGGGAGTAGTATATAATATATTGTTGGTTTCATCTTAATATATATTTTCAAAATATTAATATTTTTATAAGTTTTTATAATGTGTACTGATAAGCGTGTCCGATCAATACATGTTAAATATTAAGGGACAGAGGGAGTACAACATAAATCCTCAGGATCCAAGTCTTTGGAGTATTCGTCGAACTTAATACGAATGAATTGTATGATTGTATTTGTATAATTGTATTTGTTAACATTATATGTTATACTTGCTACTTGTTCTATTTATAAAGCTGAAACAAGACATACAACACCAGCATTTCAGCATCTCAGCTTGAAGCATTGCAAGCTCGATTAGTTTGCACTGTCAGCATACAGTCAGCACCCTAGGTGCACTTTCTGTTATTCTGTTATTGAACTGCTGACATCATGATCAGTTAGTTATAACAACTTATAGATGCTTCTAGAATTCTAGCTTGTATATAAGCACTCCTCACTGTAATTCTGTTATTCATTCAATCTAATATACTAAAATTCCCAAACTCTCTTTGCATTCTTTTGCTCTCAAACTGCTGATCAGTTGTTCTTGTTTCAAGTTTTGTCATGGTATCAGAGCAGGATTAAAGATCCTTAGCTCAATTGTTTCTGAAATTCCGCAAAATTGTTTTACTCTAAATCATTCTGTGTGCTTGTTTGATTCTGAAAATTACAGAATTTCAAAAAATTCTTTTGAGTTTCGATTGTTCTGAATCTATCTCCTTCTTTGCTGAATCTGTTTCTTGATTTCAAAACCTGTTCAAGTTTTGATAATGGCTGCTGGTGATCACAACACTGACAATTCACTGAGAAACAATGTTTTACCTCCAAATCAAGATCCAGCAAGCATATACTATATACATCCTTCTGATGCAAACTCAGTACAATTAGTTTCTTTCAAATTCAATGGTGAGGAAGGTTTCACTAGCTGGAAAAGATCAATGCTACTTGCATTGTCTGCTAAGAACAAAATTGGTTTTATTGATGGTAGTTTTATCAAACCTGATTTTGGCACAGCTGAACACAAGGCCTGGGAAAGATGTAATGATCTAGTGTGCTCACTGATTTTAGGGAATCTGAATGAGACTATAGCCAAAAGTGTTATGTTCATGAAATCTGCAAGAGATATTTGGACTGATTTGGAAGACAGATTTGGTTTTGCATCACTAGCACAGATTTATTCTCTTGAGCAAAAATTGGCTGAAATAAGCCAAGGAGATAAATCTGTAGCTGAATTCTTCACTGAAATCAAATCTGTGTGGGATGCAATTGAGGAAGCAAATCCTTTACCATACTGTACTTGCAATAATTGTACCTGTAATGTGACAAAGAAATTTTTCCAGAGGCAACAGGAGAGAATGGTGATGCAGTTTATGATGAAACTCAATGATCATTTTTCTACTATTAGAGGAAATGTACTGATGGTTCCAACTTTGCCCAAGGTATCTGAAGCTTACAGGTTATTTGCTCAAGAAGAGAGGCACAAGGAGGTTTCTCAAGCTAGTAATCAAGTTGAAACACTGGCTTTTGCAGCTGAGAAAAGGAGGTTTACTGGAGATCATTGGAACTCTAGCAACAAAACTTACAAAACTGGTTTTCAGACAGGTTATCAATCTGGTTCTCAGAAATCTGGAGGAACCAATAGATTTAGTAGACCAGGATCCAACTACTACTGCACACATTGTCAAACACAGGGACACAGTGTGGAGAGATGCTTCAAAATTCATGGCTATCCACCTGGCTACAAGACTGCAAGAGACAATAAGGTTGCAGCAGTTTCATTTGGTGACAATTCTAATGACAGTGTGCCAGAGTTGCCACAAACTGAAGCATCTCCAGCTATCACAGTGGAGCAATATCAGCAGCTTATGGATATGTTGTCTAAACAACAGCAACAAAATGCTAATACCAATCCTAACCTGGCTATGATGGCAGGTAATGTCTGTTTACTCTCTCACACTAAATCTAAATGGCTGTTAGATAGTGGAGCTTCAGACCATTATTGTCATGATTTGTCCCAATTTTCATGTTATAAGCCTGTTGACAATCAGAATACTTACATTACTATACCTGATGGGAGCAACATTGCAGTGAAACACATAGGTTCAGTAACACTGAATGATGGTATAATTTTGAACAATGTCTTACATGTTCCAGATTTTAAGTATAATCTGATATCTGTACATAAGTTGTGTCAATATCTGCAATGTGAGATTCATTTCACTCATGATAAGTGTTTTGTTTGCTGCCAGCAAGGGAGGCTGATTCCTCTTGGTGATATGAAATCAGGTCTATACAAGTTGGGAGAACAAGAATCTGAAAAAGTCAACCCTGTCCAAACACACATCTGTAATGTGGCTTGTTCATCCACAGTAGATAATGCTAAATTGTGGCATTTAAGACTTGGACACTTACCTTTTAATAGACTGAAACTAATAAATCCTAGTTGTGATGTGTCGGCTTGTTTACAAGACACCATTTGCCAAGTGTGTCCTGCTGCAAAGCAAACTAGGTTGAGTTTTCCTCACAGTAGTATTAAGTCAACTAAGCCATTTGATCTTGTACACATAGATGTTTGGGGTCCTCATGCTGTAAAAACACCTACTGGTTGTACTCAGTTTTTGACTATTGTTGATGATTATACCAGATTTACTTGGATCCATTTTCTAAAAAACAAAAGTGATTGTGTTTCTGTTATGGATAATTTCTTGAATATGGTTGAAACAGAGTTTGGAGTGAAGGTTAAATGTATTAGATCAGATAATGCCAAGGAGCTTTGTGAAGGTGATATGAAGAAATTGTATCTGAAGTTAGGCATTCTAATCCAAACCAGTTGTAGCCATACACTGTAATCCCCCGTAATTTTATTATATTTTATTTATATATTTTAACGTATATTTAATATATTTAAATGTAATTTACGAATTTTAGAAATGAATATGTAATTAAAATATAATTATGTTATTACATTTTGAATATTTTAATGATTTATGAAATCAAAATTGATTTTGAATTTTACGTTAAAACGAATTCGGATTTTGAAATCACGTTCTATTGAAATCAGAAAGCAAATCCTAACCATTTCGGATTCAGCAACCTAAATTCTACTCCTAGCCCAATTGGGCAAAGCCCAAACCAACAAAACCCAAAAACCATACTCCCTTCTCTTTTCCTCATTCACGTAAAAAAAAAAAAACAAACAAACAAACCAAACCCTCCTCTCTCTTCCCTCCATACTCACGTGAAACAAAAAAAGAAAGAAAAGAGGAAACCCTCCTCTCTCGTCCTCTCTCCCTCCACGCCGTCGCCGAGCCTCAGCCACCGGCGACCTCACCGGTAATCCTCTTCTTTTTTCGTCTTCCCTCTTTCCTTTCTTCCTCTGCTTTCGGTCTTCCCTCCCCCTCGTTTTTTTCGTGCTTCCCTTAATGCTTGCGTGTTCTCAGCCCCGCTCGCGCAGCAGCCACCGCACGCCGCCGCCGTGCCCAGCCCCTCGTCGTGAGCCACCACCTACCAGCCGGCCGAACCTCTCTCCTCTTTGGTTCTTGGTTATTTCTTAAACCCTAAGTAACTAATTATTTTAAATTAATTATAATTGTTGATTTAAATTATGTTCTTGATATTAAATTCATAATTTTTATGGTTTGAACATGATTTTCAGATGTTGGTTGAGTTTATAAACGAATTAATTTCAAGTTTTGGTTGATTGAATTATAAGTTAGGGCTTATTATGATTTATTAATTTGAATTATGTGTCCTTGAATTAAAGCTATGGGTTTTGTGATTTAAATTATGAATTTAAGATTATATGAATTTTATAATAAAGTTATTAATTTTCAGATTATGTAATTACATTGAAATATTGGTTTTGATTGTTTAAAGTATGAAATTCAAGGTTTTTATGATTATTAATCATGATGAGTTGAGTGTGGATTATTGAATTGGTTGTTTTGAGATACTAGGAACGTAGATTGACCATGGTGAAGCTTTTGAATGAATTTATATTGCTGAAAATTTAAAGTACGATGTTTGCAAAAGTTTTCAACGAATTTCAATCACTAATTCAATAATTATGATTCTAGGAAATCAAATGTTTAAGTTTTGATATTGGGGAAAGTTCTAAATATGTTTAGGATGCATTTAGAATGCTCTCTTATGGTTATCAATGATTAGGAATTGATTGGGAATATTTGTTGGTTGTTTTAGGCGGAGAATTCTCTTTAGGCGACTTTTGAAAGTGTTAAAGTGGCCTATCAATTTGTTTATACAAGGTACGTACATACCTGCGTGCTTGGAATGTGTGCTAATTGTTGAAATCATGTTGATATTATTGTTGAACTTGGTGATGTTGATATTATAGACAAACTTGGTTATATGGAATGTGCATGTTTAATACTGTTGGACAAACTTATTGAACTTGTTTTGCACTAAGAGAACTGTAACATGTTGGTATGGATTATTGGTACAAACGTGTTGGTTGGGAACACTAGATTATTCTATATGATTGGTTTGGATCGATTGGTTGTTGTTCCCTTTTTAGCTTTTCACTACTTTATGAGGGCCAAGGACCTTGTTTAGTAAGTTGAAACTTTATACCCATATACAGGGTTGATCATGGTTAAAGGAAAGGTTGGGTAAATTGGAATGAGTCTTGATTGATGCCTTTATGATCACGTACTTAATTCCAAGATAAAAACAGTTGTGAACGAATGTGGATTATATGCCTTATGTGATTGTTGAGTCATAACAAAGTATCAATTTGTAAATCATGTAAAGTGAAACTGAGTAGCAATAGCTTTAGACTGTGCACGTCTAAAGTGACGGACAAACAGGAGTTGGGGTTCATGGTGGTAGCCCATGGCCTTTTCTGGGACCGGATTGATCACCGTGTCCTATTTTTATTTAAACGTTCCTCGATATCGCAGGTCACCGAGGTTACGGAGTCGCGCCCGTACCTCGTCTTCCTTAGTGAAGACTTCTGGATGGACAACTCGGTCCATTGTCTATTTCAACCAAAATAATATTATTGTCATAAGTCTAGCCTAGTCTAGTCAAGTATGGTCGTCAAATTATCATGTTTTGTCTGCCCTTACTTATGTTCATTAGTATCATGTTAGGGTTCCTTTAATAGTATCATGTTAGGAATATTATTGTTTTAGTATGTAGTACTCAGCTTTGCTGATTACGTGCTTTGTTTGTGTGTGTTGATCATGGCTATGCCTTATTGATCCTGTGATGACCCATCTTTGGTGAGCAGTCTCTAAGGATCAATAAGCGTTGCCCATCTACAGGTTTGAAGATGATGCATCATTGGGATCGGGATTAGAGAGCTTGTAGTTATATTTTCTTATTTAAATGATTTGGTTTGTTAACTTAATTTGAAATTTGTCGTACTATTCGTATTTCCTTATTCCGGTTAATTGGTTTTGGACCTAATATGTAATAAGATTATTTATGAACCTAAATGTTAGTTTTATGTTTTCCGCTGCAAAATTCTGAATAAGTCGTTACGTTTTCACACGGGCGATAATACTTTGATAATTCCCTACAGTTATATTTAAAAAGGGATATATATTTTAGAAAATGGGAATTGTCGGGGTGTTACAAAGTGGTATTTTTGAGCTAAAGGTTTTACTGACATTTCGTGTCTACCTTTTTAAATTTTAGGCACCTAACTAACTAATTAGTTACATAAAAAGAATTTCGTTGAAGTAAACTACAACTAGTGAATAAATTGAAAGTTATTAGTTAGAAATGTTTGAATTTATTTTAAAATTAACTCTGGAATTACATGCTTTGAAATACGTTCTTGTTTGTGTGACTTCATGTATTTCGTTTTTTTTTAAATTAATATTTTCGTAATTATATATATATAAAAAATAAAAATAAAAATAAATAAAAAAATTTCTGCTGCTACAGTACCGTGAAAAAAAAATATATACTGTATTTATTTATTAATTATTTGTCGTTTAAATAATTATTCATTTAAACAAATTAATTCTTATAAATCATTCTCGTTTTATTCTTTTATGCTTCAATGTTTGATATACTATGTTTATTTTGAGAGATGGGTAGCATAGGAAAGGGCATATAGAATAGAAACATTGTGTCTGCATTATGTCAACATGATTGTACTTTTGTGCCTGCTAGCTGTCGTGTCTTTCCTATGCTTTGCCATTAATACATATTCTTACTTGTTGTGTATTGTGGGATCATACGGTAAGCGAGAGTACTAATTACTAACATAGAAACTATGTTTAATTGTTATAGATCACTAATCATGTCTGGCATACAAGGAAATAGAATAGGGAGCAATTCTAACCCTATTGTTCTAAGCGATGATGAAAATGAAATGGATTACGAGTCTGACATTAACAGTTACACCAGCCATGAACTTGTTCTGCGTCAAGTTTTAAGAGCAGGAGAACCTGATAGTGATGATGAAGCCCTTCGTGAATTTGATCGTGCTAGAGGACAAACTAGGGTCGATATTTATCAAGCTGTTTTGAGACCTGAAAGCGATTCGGAGCCTGAGTTTGAGCATGAATTTGGGTTTGAGTTCGAACATGAATTTGAGTTTGAGTTCGAGCATGAATTGGAGGTTGAGCCTGAGTTTGAGTTTGAGCCTGAACCCGAGCCTGAACATGAACCTGAACCTGAGCCTGAGCCAGAGGAAGCTAATCATCAACTTCAAGGTCTACGAAGATCCTCTAGGCCAAGAAAAGAAGCTTATTATTTTGATATGGATGACGATGATGAACTTAAATATGAGTTATTCACCCTAGAAGGTTATAGCGAATCAAAGGACAAGTCTGATGATGTTTCCCTTTAGCTTTGCTTACATATTTAGTTGTGTGTGAGAAAAATGTTGGACAATCCGCCCAACCATAGTTTATGTTTATATCGTAGAACCTTTTTACTTTATTTTGAGAACATGTGTGTGTTAATATTTAGGATTGTTATTGACATTCTTCTGAGGAATAAAAGTTAGATTATTGACTATCTAAAGGATCAAGGTTTTACGGGCACGCAAGGGGAATGTTTTCTTCTTTTATTCTAAGTTATTATTCGTGATGATTGAAGTTATTCCTTGTCTCTCAGTTGAATGTTTTGCATGATTGTTCATTTCGTGTGCATTTTGAATGTTGATGTGATATTGCATTGCTAGAGGATAATGTAAGTAAAGTTTTGAACCTGAATTAGAGTATATTAATTTCAGGTCGCGCTCTAGGATGGCCAATAATAGTGACCTAGTTGCTGCTATTCGCCTCTTGGCGGAAAAACTAACCCAGGAAAGAACTGAGCGTCCCGATTCTGCAAGGGACATGTTTGAAAGGCTTGCGAAAGTTAAGCCACCATACTTTAAGGGGCAGGCAGACCCCACCTTCCTTGAAAACTGGGTCAGGGAGTTTGAGAAACTATTTGGGGCGGTAAACTGTCCTGAGCATATGAAAGTAGGCCAAGCTGTCCTCTACCTGAAAGATGAGGCCGACCTTTGGTGGAGGGAAAATGGGACTAGACTAAGTGCTGCTGAGGGATTCAATTGGGATTCTTTTATTGTTGCTTTGAGGGGGAAGTTTTATCCTCCTTTTATGAGGAAGCAGAAAGCCCAGGAGTTTATCAACCTTAGGATGGGGAATATGACCATTGCTGAATACTACAGTAAGTTTATAGCTTTGTCGAGGTTTGCACCTGAGGTGGTAGCTACTGAGGAACTAAAGGCTCAGAGGTTTGAGCAGGGGTTAACCGATGAGATCCAACTGGGATTAGGCGGGGAAACCTTTACGTCCTTAGACATTGTGTATGGAAGAGCTGCTCATATTTATGGCCTGCAGACCAGGAGAGAAAAAAAGAATATTGTTGTTGGGGATAAAAGGAAAGAGTTTAATGCTGGGGGAGGTCATGGGAACTTCAAAAGGAATAGAAATGGGAATGGCAATGGTAATGGTAATGGTAACGGTAATTTCCACGGAAGAAACAACCAGGGGAATAGCTATAAGAACAGAAACCAAACTGACAGAGTGTACCACTGCAGGAGGTGCAACAACAACCACCCTGGGAAGGATTGTAAGGGGGAATTGGTAATTTGCAACTATTGTCATAAGAAGGGACATAGAGAGTTTGAGTGCTTCACAAAGCAGAAGAAAGAGCTGAATGGCAGTGGGAGTAGTAACCAAGGGAAACCAGGGTTTAACCATTCGGGGAACCAAGGTTCGAAGCCTGCTGGGGCACCAAATAACCAGGGAAACCAAAACAAACCTGCCAATGGGAACAACAATAACAACAAGGCTCCCGGAAAGCTGTTCGTAATGAGTAGAAATGAAGCTGAACGTTCTGCAGATGTAGTTTCGGGTACTTTCTCTATCAACTCCTTACCTGTTAAAACATTGTTTGATTCAGGGGCAACATATTCTTTTATTTCGACCTCTATTGTTAAAAATTTGAAGTTAGTAGATTTTGAGGCAATTGATTTACCTGTTAGTATGCCTAATGGTGCAACAATAAGGTGTATGAAATTATTTAAGAACTTGCCTTTGAAGATAAAAGAATGCACTTTTCCATCTAATTTTATAGAATTTAGTTTGGGGGACCTAGATGTGATTCTGGGGATGGATTGGCTAAGCTTATACAAGGCCAGGATAGATTGCGAGATTCAGAAAGTAAGCCTGAAGAACCCTACTGGAAAACCAATATCATATAGACGTTTTGGGAAGACTAGGAACTTTGGGGTGATCTCCGCATTGCAAGTGAGGAAATTGATCAATAAAGGGTGCGAACTATTTTTCTGTAGTGTCCAAGATGTGAGTAAGGAAACTGGGGTAAAGATAGAGGATGTCCCAATCGTAAGAGAATTCGTAGATGTATTTCCGGATGAGATCCCGGGTATGCCACCGGCTAGAGCACTCGAGTTTACCATAGAGTTAAATCCCGGAACCGCACCTATATCCAAAGCACCTTATAGGATAGCACCCCCAGAAATGAGTGAGTTAAAGACACAATTGCAGGACTTGTTCGACAAGGGGTACATTAGGCCTAGTGCATCACCGTGGGGAGCTCCAGTATTGTTTGTCAAAAAGAAAGATGGGAGTATGCGGCTATGTATTGATTATAGGGAGTTGAACAACGTAACAATAAAAAACAAATATCCTTTGCCTAGGATAGATGACCTGTTTGACCAGTTGAACGGGGCAAGTGTATTCTCAAAGATTGATTTGCGTTCGGGATATCACCAATTGAGGGTAGCTGAAAAAGACATTCCTAAGACTGCATTTAGGACTCGTTATGGCCATTATGAGTTTACAGTAATGCCTTTTGGGTTAACCAATGCACCCGCCATATTTATGGATCTGATGAATAGGATTTTCCATGAGTTCCTAGATAAGTTTGTGGTGGTATTTATTGATGATATTCTGATCTATTCGAGGAATGAAAAGGAACATGATGAACATTTGAGGGTTATCTTGGAGACGCTTAGGAAGAACCAGTTGTATGCAAAGTTCTCTAAGTGTGAGTTCCGTCTGGAAAAGGTAGCATTTTTGGGGCATTATGTGTCAAAGGAAGGAGTCTCTGTGGATCCTGCCAAGATTCAAGCTGTGAGTGAGTGGCCTACTCCGAAGAATGTGTCTGATATTCGGAGTTTCTAAGGGCTAGCTGGGTATTATAGGAGATTCGTGAGAGATTTCTCAAAGATAGCAAGACCCATGACCAACTTAATGAAGAAAGAATCAAAATTTGAGTGGAGCGAAAAATGTGAGGAAGCCTTCCAAATTCTAAAAGAGCGTTTAACCTCAGCACCTGTTTTAACCTTGCCTGATGGGAATGAAGGGTTTGAGGTATATAGTGATGCGTCGAAGAATGGGTTGGGGTGTGTATTACAGCAAAATGGGAAGGTGATTGCGTATGCGTCGCGTCAATTGAAACCATATGAGGCTAATTACCCTACCCACGATCTAGAGCTAGCTGCTATTGTTTTCGCTTTGAAAATTTGGAGACATTACCTCTATGGGGCAACATGTAAGATCTTCACAGACCACAAAAGCCTAAAATACATTTTCACCCAGAAAGATCTCAACATGAGACAAAGAAGATGGTTAGAGTTGATCAAGGACTATGATTTGAACATCCAGTACCATGAGGGGAAAGCAAACGTAGTTGCCGATGCATTGAGTAGGAAATCTAGCCATAGTATGAATGTCTTGGTAGTGCCTGAAGAGTTGTGTCGAGACATGCAGAGACTTAGCCTGGAAATAGTAAATCCTGGGGAAACCAAAGCAAAACTGAGTGCATTATCGTTGGGGTTGTCTATATTCGAGGAGATTAGAGAAAGTCAAGCTGGGGATGAGTACTTAGAGAAAATCAAAGAAAAGATGGGTCAAGGGAAAGAAGTGGATTTCAAGATTCATGAAGATGGTAGTTTGAGGTTCAAAGGGAGATGGTGTGTACCACAAAAGTGTGAAGAACTCAAGAGACGTCTTATGGATGAGGGGCATAATACTCCATATTCTGTGCACCCTGGGGGTGACAAGTTGTACCAAGACCTGAAGCAAATCTATTGGTGGCCTAATATGAAACGGGAAGTTGCCGAATTTGTGTCTAGATGCCTAACCTGTCAGAAAGTCAAAATAGACCACAAAAGACCCATGGGGAAAGTTCAACCTTTAGAAGTGCCTGGATGGAAGTGGGATTCCATTTCTATGGATTTTGTTACTGCCTTGCCTAGATCAAAGAACGGAAATGATACCATTTGGGTTATTGTGGACCGTCTAACAAAATCAGCCGTGTTTATTCTGATTAAAGAGACATGGAAAAAGAAACAGCTCGCAAAGACTTACATTAAGCATGTAGTGAGGTTGCATGGGGTCCCAACCGATATTATCTCAGACCGTGATTCAAGATTCCTCTCGAAATTTTGGCAAAAGGTCCAGTTGAACCTTGGGACAACTTTGAAAATGAGCACTGCTTTCCACCCTGCAACCGATGGTCAGACTGAGAGAACTAACCAGACTATGGAAGATATGTTGAGGGCTTGTGCGATTGACTTTAAGGGTAGTTGGGAAGACCATCTAGACTTGATCGAATTTTCATACAACAATAGCTACCATGCAAGCATTAAGATGGCACCTTTTGAGGCACTATATGGGAGAAAATGTAGAAGTCCCACCTGCTGGAATGATTTCAGTGAAAATATAGTCTTGGGAACGGAATTCATTGAGGAGACTGTCAGGAATGTGAAAATAATTCAGGCTAGAATTCAAGCTTCCCAGGATAGGCAAAAGAGTTATGCTGATTCGAAAAGAAGAGATGATGAATTTGCAGTAGGTGATAAAGTGTTCTTGAAAGTATCACCAACCAAGGGTGTGATTAGATTTGGGAAGAAGGGCAAGCTAAGTGCCAAGTATGTAGGCCCATATGAGATTCTGCAACGAATAGGGAAAGTAGCATACAAGTTAGCCTTGCCAATGGAGTTTGAAAAGATGCACGACGTGTTTCACATTTCCCAACTAAAGCGCTATATCCCGGATGAGCGTCATATCTTAGAGCCTGAGAGAATCCAGATTGATAGTAGCCTCACATACGAAGAAAGGCCTGTGAAAATCCTTGATAGAAAAGTGCGTAGTACACGCAACAAGGACGTCAGCATAGTGAAAGTGCTTTGGTCAAACCACGAGTACGAAGAGGCAACGTGGGAAGCCGAAGCTGAAATGAAGACCAAGTATCCTGAGTTATTTCCTGAGGTGAGTTACGAGGGCGTAACTCGTTTTCTTTAAGAGGGGTAGAATGCGATAGAAATTCGCGCTTTTACCTATTTTTATGGTGTTTTTATGCATTTTATGCTTATTTTTAGCAACCTTTACATGATGATGCAAGTAAATAGATTCTCCGCATAAGAAAATGTGTTCTTGAGTATTACAAGTATCGCTTAGTCGGCAAAAGAGTACACAAGAGTGGCACAAAGTACTTCTACAATAAGAATAAGTTGAAAAGTTTGGAAAGATATGTGAATTTCCGTGTCAAGTTTCGGGACGAAACTTCTTTTAAGAGGGGTATATTGTAATCCCCCGTAATTTTATTATATTTTATTTATATATTTTAACGTATATTTAATATATTTAAATGTAATTTACGAATTTTAGAAATGAATATGTAATTAAAATATAATTATGTTATTACATTTTGAATATTTTAATGATTTATGAAATCAAAATTGATTTTGAATTTTACGTTAAAACGAATTTGGATTTTGAAATCACGTTCTATTGAAATCAGAAAGCAAATCCTAACCATTTCGGATTCAGCAACCTAAATTCTACTCCTAGCCCAATTGGGCAAAGCCCAAACCAACAAAACCCAAAAACCATACTCCCTTCTCTTTTCCTCATTCACGTAAAAAAAAAAAAAACAAACAAACCAAACCCTCCTCTCTCTTCCCTCCATACTCACGTGAAACAAAAAAAGAAAGAAAAGAGGAAACCCTCCTCTCTCGTCCTCTCTCCCTCCACGCCGTCGCCGAGCCTCAGCCACCGGGGACCTCACCGGTAATCCTCTTCTTTTTTCGTCTTCCCTCTTTCCTTTCTTCCTCTGCTTTCGGTCTTCCCTCCCCCTCGTTTTTTTCGTGCTTCCCTTAATGCTTGCGTGTTCTCAGCCCCGCTCGCGCAGCAGCCACCGCACGCCGCCGCCGTGCCCAGCCCCTCGTCGTGAGCCACCACCTACCAGCCGGCCGAACCTCTCTCCTCTTTGGTTCTTGGTTATTTCTTAAACCCTAAGTAACTAATTATTTTAAATTAATTATAATTGTTGATTTAAATTATGTTCTTGATATTAAATTCATAATTTTTATGGTTTGAACATGATTTTCAGATGTTGGTTGAGTTTATAAACGAATTAATTTCAAGTTTTGGTTGATTGAATTATAAGTTAGGGCTTATTATGATTTATTAATTTGAATTATGTGTCCTTGAATTAAAGCTATGGGTTTTGTGATTTAAATTATGAATTTAAGATTATATGAATTTTATAATAAAGTTATTAATTTTCAGATTATGTAATTACATTGAAATATTGGTTTTGATTGTTTAAAGTATGAAATTCAAGGTTTTTATGATTATTAATCATGATGAGTTGAGTGTGGATTATTGAATTGGTTGTTTTGAGATACTAGGAACGTAGATTGACCATGGTGAAGCTTTTGAATGAATTTATATTGCTGAAAATTTAAAGTACGATGTTTGCAAAAGTTTTCAACGAATTTCAATCACTAATTCAATAATTATGATTCTAGGAAATCAAATGTTTAAGTTTTGATATTGGGGAAAGTTCTAAATATGTTTAGGATGCATTTAGAATGCTCTCTTATGGTTATCAATGATTAGGAATTGATTGGGAATATTTGTTGGTTGTTTTAGGCGAAGAATTCTCTTTAGGCGACTTTTGAAAGTGTTAAAGTGGCCTATCAATTTGTTTATACAAGGTACGTACATACCTGCGTGCTTGGAATGTGTGCTAATTGTTGAAATCATGTTGATATTATTGTTGAACTTGGTGATGTTGATATTATAGACAAACTTGGTTATATGGAATGTGCATGTTTAATACTGTTGGACAAACTTATTGAACTTGTTTTGCACTAAGAGAACTGTAACATGTTGGTATGGATTATTGGTACAAACGTGTTGGTTGGGAACACTAGATTATTCTATATGATTGGTTTGGATCGATTGGTTGTTGTTCCCTTTTTAGCTTTTCACTACTTTATGAGGGCCAAGGACCTTGTTTAGTAAGTTGAAACTTTATACCCATATACAGGGTTGATCATGGTTAAAGGAAAGGTTGGGTAAATTGGAATGAGTCTTGATTGATGCCTTTATGATCACGTACTTAATTCCAAGATAAAAACAGTTGTGAACGAATGTGGATTATATGCCTTATGTGATTGTTGAGTCATAACAGAGTATCAATTTGTAAATCATGTAAAGTGAAACTGAGTAGCAATAGCTTTAGACTGTGCACGTCTAAAGTGACGGACAAACAGGAGTTGGGGTTCATGGTGGTAGCCCATGGCCTTTTCTGGGACCGGATTGATCACCGTGTCCTATTTTTATTTAAACGTTCCTCGATATCGCAGGTCACTGAGGTTACGGAGTCGCGCCCGTACCTCGTCTTCCTTAGTGAAGACTTCTGGATGGACAACTCGGTCCATTGTCTATTTCAACCAAAATAATATTATTGTCATAAGTCTAGCCTAGTCTAGTCAAGTATGGTCGTCAAATTATCATGTTTTGTCTGCCCTTACTTATGTTCATTAGTATCATGTTAGGGTTCCTTTAATAGTATCATGTTAGGAATATTATTGTTTTAGTATGTAGTACTCAGCTTTGCTGATTACGTGCTTTGTTTGTGTGTGTTGATCATGGCTATGCCTTATTGATCCTGTGATGACCCATCTTTGGTGAGCAGTCTCTAAGGATCAATAAGCGTTGCCCATCTACAGGTTTGAAGATGATGCATCATTGGGATCGGGATTAGAGAGCTTGTAGTTATATTTTCTTATTTAAATGATTTGGTTTGTTAACTTAATTTGAAATTTGTCGTACTATTCGTATTTCCTTATTCCGGTTAATTGGTTTTGGACCTAATATGTAATAAGATTATTTATGAACCTAAATGTTAGTTTTATGTTTTCCGCTGCAAAATTCTGAATAAGCCGTTACGTTTTCACACGGGCGATAATACTTTGATAATTCCCTACAGTTATATTTAAAAAGGGATATTTTAGAAAATGGGAATTGTCGGGGTGTTACATACACCCCAACAGAATGGTGTTGTAGAAAGGAAGCATAAACACTTGTTAGAAACAGCAAGAGCCTTATACATACAGTCCAAAGTACCAGAGAGATTTTGGGGGGAATGTATACTTTGTGCTGCCTATTTGATCAATAGGATGCCTTTGCAATCCTTGAAACTTGAATCTCCTTACTATAGGTTGTTTGACCAAACTCCAAACCTCTCACACTTGAGGACTTTTGGTTGTCTTTGTTATGTGTCCACAACCAAAGTAGGGAGAACAAAATTGAACCCAAGGGCCACTCCCTGTGTGTTCATGGGTTACTCAACAACACAGAAGGGATATAAAGTTCTGGAAATAGATACAAACAGGTTCTTTGTATCAAGAGACATACATTTTCATGAAAAACACTTTCCATTTCACCTTTATCACAAACACAAATCCACACATATCTCTCCTTACACCAATGCCATCTATCTTCCTACTTTTTTATCCCCTACAGTTTTTGATCCACCAGATTTTTCTTCACCCACTACCATTTTTCCTCCTCATTCCATAACACCACAAGCTAATGTGTCACCTGAACCCTTCACTCCATCACCATCACCATCCACATCTGCTTCTCCTTCTGTACATAGTACAGAAACTTCTTCTTCTTCTTCTTCTCCAACAAACTCATCCGCTCAATCTTCTACTCCTTCTGTACATAGTACAGAAACATCTCAATCTACTTCTAGTTCCACTTCTGAACCACTTCCTTATCCCATCATCAGACAATCTGCAAGATCACACAAACCACCTGCATATTTGGATGCTTATGAATGTTTTACTGCCTCAAATCCAGACACAATACCAGTTGCTCAACACTGGTGCAATCTGGTTTCATATGTTACTTTTCTAGAGGAATTTCAAGCTTTCCTTACTCATGTTTGTGACATCAAGGAACCTTCATCTTATTATGAAGCTGCTAAACACCCTTTATGGGTTGAGGCAATGACAAAAGAACTGGATGCTTTAGACAAAAACTACACCTGGGAGTTGGTGGAACTACCTAAAGGGAAAAGAGCTATTGGTTGTAAATGGGTATTCAAAGTGAAGCTGAAATCCACTGGGGCTTTAGAAAGGTGCAAAGCTAGATTAGTGGCCAAAGGATACAATCAAAAATATGGGATTGATTATGAGGAGACTTTCAGTCCAGTGGTGAAAATGAGCACCATTAGATGTCTTCTTGCAGTTGCAGCAAGCAGGAAATGGCCCCTCTTTCAATTAGATGTCAACAATGCTTTTTTACATGGTGATTTGAAGGAGGAAGTGTACATGCAAGTACCAGAAGGAATTGACAATCCAACCAACAAAGTGTGTAGATTGATCAAGTCTATATATGGGTTGAAGCAAGCTTCAAGACAGTGGCATGAGAAGCTACTAACTGCTTTAGAAAAACAAGGGTTTCTGCAGTCTAAACATGATTACAGCTTGTTTATTAACAAGCAAGATGGGCATATCAATGTTGCAGCAGTTTATGTTGATGACATAATCTTGACAGGGACTGATTCAGATAAGCTACACTCTTTGAAGGCTTATTTACACCAGGAGTTCAGCATCAAAGATTTAGGAACTCTCAACTATTTCCTTGGCATGGAAGTAGGATACACTTCTGATGGAATAATTCTTATCCAAAAAAAATTTACCAAAGAACTCATTGAGTGCTGTGGTTTGGATGTATCCAAGAGAACAGTTACACCTTTACCAGTAAATGTCAAGCTCAGTAACACAGAAGGTGAACTTTATTCTGACACAGAAAAGTACAGATCACTAGTTGGAAAGTTGAATTTCTTAACACACACAAGACCTGATCTCTCATATGCAGTACAAACACTGAGTCAGTTTCTGCAGTGCCCTAGAGTGCCACATGTAGCAGCTTTGCATCACACTTTGAAGTATCTGACACATACAGAAGGTCAAGGGATTTTGTTAAAAAGTTCAAACAATATCAGCTTACAGGCTTTCTCAGATTCAGATTGGGCTTCTTGTCCAGATTCTAGAAGATCCATCACTGGATACATTCTTTTACTTGGTGGTTCACCAGTGTCTTGGAAGTCTAAAAAGCAAGGAACAGTTTTTAAATCTTCAGCAGAAGCAGAATATAGGGCAATGGCAGCTGCTGCTTCTGAGGTGACTTGGATAGTTAATTTGTTGGAAGATTTGGGTGTTTATGATCTCAAGCCAATCACTTTGCACTGTGATAACCAATCAGCTTTACACATTGCTAAAAATCCAGTGTTCCATGAGAGAACAAAACACATTGAGATAGACTGCCACTTTACAAGAGATAAAGTCCTAGAGGGATTGTTGCACCTCACTTATCTACCTACACAGCAACAATTGGCTGATATTTTTACCAAACCTCTCTCATCTGTGCAGTTCCAGACTCTCTTGTCCAAGATTGGAGCTTGTGAGCCTCCATCTTGAGGGGGGATGTTAACATTATATGTTATACTTGCTACTTGTTCTATTTATAAAGCTGAAACAAGACATACAACACCAGCATTTCAGCATCTCAGCTTGAAGCATTGCAAGCTCGATTAGTTTGCACTGTCAGCATACAGTCAGCACCCTAGGTGCACTTTCTGTTATTCTGTTATTGAACTGCTGACATCATGATCAGTTAGTTATAACAACTTATAGATGCTTCTAGAATTCTAACTTGTATATAAGCATTCCTCACTGTAATTCTGTTATTCATTCAATCTAATATACTAAAATTCCCAAACTCTCTTTGCATTCTTTTGCTCTCAAACTGCTGATCAGTTGTTCTTGTTTCAAGTTTTGTCAGTATTACACCCGTTTTATCCCTAGACTCCCGAACAATAATGCAAGCGTGATTTTTTGACTTTGACGCCCAAGGGCAAAATAGTCGATCAAAATGAAAATAGTGAACTAAACCAATAACAATACAACACCACATTATGAAGACGTTAGTAAGCACCAAAAAAAACATTATGAAGACGTTAGTAACTGAGTTGACCAATTAACGTTAGTAAGGTTTTAATTTGTTTCTCCAAACAACGTGGATGTGTGTGTGTGAGTTAGTGAGTTGAGTTCGGTAAACCCCTCCTCTATGGTTGTAGTAAATAACCTACTTTAATTTTCCTATGAATTTGTTGCACGTAATACTATCAACAACAATTTGGTAACCTACATCACAAAATCAAGGATAGGGATATTTGACTTCTTTACCATCATTAAGCGGATACGACGTATACATTATGTATCATAATATATCTAAAAATTATATTAATGATGTCTTTATTTAGCGGAGAAAATCAAACGTTTTTGTATAATAGATCACATGTTACGATCTTTCACTTCCCTATTTATAATTTGTATTGTATTAAAGGCTCATTTATACCTGAAAAATGTACTAAAAATTTATCATATTACAGGTTTATCGAATTCTCATTTCCCTATTTGAAATTTATATTGTAATATTGACTCATTCACCCAAAACAAAATATCTATAATCTGAACAAGATAATACTCCGTACTTGACTTCTCGTCTCCATTTTGAAATATTACAAAATCGATTTTAACTTTATAAAATATGTTTTAGACGTACATGTTTTTAGTTGTACCCAAGTGTTTGTAAACAACTTAGAAACTTATCCTGCATTAGGCTAATTTAGTTTTGAATGGTCTTAACCACCAATCACCAACCTACCCAACATCTTAACAATTTTAATTTTGGAAAGTAGGACAGCTATCATAGGTTCGTCGTCCTTTACACTCCCTTCGTTTCGAAATAATAGTTACACTTTGACTATTGACACTATTCGTAAATTTCAATTTGATTATCATTTTTAATTTATATGTAAAAGAAATATAATCGTGAGAGATTTGTTTGACACTTCTTGATTTGTACTTTAGGAATATCAAATTTTTATAATATTTATGAATACAAAATTAGAAATATTAATCTTTAAACATTTACATTGACAAGCGTGAAAGTGTAAAGTGTGGCCATTAATTCGAAACGGGGGGACTGGAGAAGTATGAAAATATTCATATGTTGTGTTACGTTAAGGATATACTAGTATGCTATGCACGCGATTTGTGTCGATATTTTCAAAAATCTAATTTGATATATACGCAAGTAATGTTCCAACATTTTATAAAAAAATTAACAATTTTTGTAAGGGTATTATCGATTCTTAGGTGGACAGCTAAGTGTTAAGTTACGAAACTAAAGTTCGATCAAAATGAACTAAAATAATACTTCAATGACCTATATACACGGTCATTGATTAAAACATGTTATATGGTCCTATATACACGCTGCACGTGCTTAAAAGTATACACAGTTTCTAAAATATGTAAGAAAAAATAATTAAAACTAAAGAAAAAAATAAACATGTTTGTATGTAAAAAAATCTATTTAGGAATTAAATAATAACAAATTAACTAAAAGAACCCTAAAAGATTATGTTTTTAACTGTTTATTTTTTTTGCCTTTTTTGACGCAAGGTGCTTGTATAATCATGTAAAATTAAGGTGTGATTAACAGTAAGACTATGTTTAATTTTGCAATAAATAAATGCGAGATTGAAGGGATTTTACTATCAAGCCAGGGTTGTTGGGTTGAGGGACGGGGGTGACAAGGGATATGAGTTCTCTTACCTTTCCTTCTACTTTTAAGTACCTACTACGTCTGTTTCATAAAGGTTTTTACGGTTACAATTTGCACAAATATTAAGACAAAAGTTGAAAAGTTAGTTGAACATAATAAAACATGGATAAAGTAAATGATAAATTATTTTTTACCACCTAAAAAAATTGAAAATTATTTTTACCACCTAAAAAACTAAAACTTGTATTTTACCATCTAAAAAAAAACTTGTTTTTTACCACGTGAAAAACGGAAAAATAGATGAAAATGTTATGTGAGGTCCACTAATTAAATTTTCCACCAATTTTTTACAATCTCCAGTATTTCTTTTAACTCATTCACTTTCTCTCTTTACTACCATTGAATTTTGTTAATTTTGTGAATTACTGGGGGCAAAAATTAAGTGAATTCAAGGAAGAGAATCAAGCAGGGGAAGGAAAGGGATGTTAAGTACATGAAATCGTGGAAGAAGAGAAAATATCAGAGATATTACCTTTATTGTGGCTCCCCCACATTAACGGTTTCATCTAATTTAAATTTTCAGGTGGTAAAAAAATAAGTTTTGTTTTAGTTAGGTGGTAAAAAAATAAGTTTTACTTTTTAGGGGGTAAAAGATAAATTTTTAATTTTTTTAGGTGGTAAAGAACAAATTGTACAATTTTCATATCCTAATGTAAAATAAATGTGTAAAAAGGTGGGTGGCTGTAAGAAAAAAAAAAAGAATAGAGTGAAAAAAAAAAGTGGGAGGAACATTGTAAATGTTATGGAATAAGACGGGTAAGGCAGTAAATTTTCATGTCCAAAACTAGAATAACGCAAAGTGTAAAAACATTATGAAAAGAACTAAAACAGAAAGTTTAAATATCATTTTGAACGGAGGTAGTAGATCGCAAATTGGACCATAAAAACTATGAAGGTTAAGTTAATGTCTAGCTAGGGTCATTTTCCTTAATTCATTGAGACAATAATTTAGTTGTGACGTAAATTATTATTTTTGATTCAAGTGTGGAAGTAATTCCAAAAGGATAACAAAAAAACAAAAGTAAAAAGAACAAAAACAAATAAGCCAAAACAACTAACTAGGGAGGAATGATGCGAGGAAAAGTTTAACCCCAAATGCAGTCACTTGCATTCTGATTTTGAAACCTGGTTGTTGAAAAATTTGAACGAGAATGAAAAAACAGTGAGTTTGAACACATCTCCCCAAACTGTTTTTGCCTTCTGCCTTTGGAGAATATGGAACAGGAGAAATCTTTGGACCTTCCAAAAAGAAAACAAAACAATTGACCCTTGGTGTCATCAAACAGTATGGCTGGCTAAAGAATTTGAACATACAGAAACCCAAAAAACCCAACAGGGTAGACCAATGCATATGGATTCCCCAACCCAAACCAAGTTTATTGTTAAATGTGACGCTTCTTTCTGTGCCTATACTCTCCTTGCTTCCTATGCCATTGTATGTAGGGATGAAAACCACATGTTTATTGATGGTATAGCTGGAACGTTCACCATAATCACAACCAATGTTGCAGAAGCTCAAGCTATTCTGATGGCCATCTCATGGACCATTGAAAAAACTTGGCAAAATGTGTCCATCATATCAGATTGCAAGGAAGCAGTTGAAAACATTAACAATGATCAAGCTCCAATTTCATGGCTCACTAATCTGTATGGTAAATGTAGGGAATTGCAAAGAATTCAAGGATGCCTTTGGGTGGAATTCAGAAGGAGGGAGCATCTTATGGAGGTGGATTACGTGGAAAAAAAAGGCCAAGAACCGGCTGATTGAGTCTGTTGGATCAAGGCATTGAACTTACCCCATCCCCATGTTTGCTTAGTGATATCTCTGTGAACAATGACATTCATTTTTTGGAAGCATGCTTGCTTCGTAGCCATTGGGTCATATGTGGCTATATTTTTGCCTCCACAAGGAGTGGAGATAACTAACAAACTTTATTGTTGTATAGTATGATCTATGTTTTAAGTAATTAATAGTCACTCATTTTCAACAAAAAAAAGAAAAGAAAAGGCACACCACTAATATCCTCCATTAAGATTCTATTTAAGTTGAAAGGAACAAAGGTTAAAATTTGAAGAGTGACGCTCTGAATAACGCCTTGGTTGGCCAACCAATCTGTTGCCCGATTTCCCTCACGGTACACATGAACGACTTTGATGGACCATTCTGCTCTATCTATCAATTCGAAGCATTGATTTAGCAGGTGTGTGCATTCACCCCTGCCACTATCTCGACTTTGAAGTATTTGAACACAAGCCATTGTCTAATTGGACCACGAGCTTGGTAATCTATAAATCTTTAGCTAGTTCCACCCCTCGAAGCAGCGCTTTAACTTCAACCATGAAAGACGAACATTGTCCAAAGTTAGCAATGAGGACAGAGATGAAGTACCTTGATGGTCCCGTATTATAGCCCCCCCCCCCCCCCATGCAGGTCCATGGCATTGTCCAAAGTTAGCAGTGAGGGCAGTGACGTGAATTGTTATTATCAATTAACTAGTTATTGCCTCGGGTGATACCCGTTGATTATATGTAATCTGAGAATTAATCTTGATAAAAAAAATGAGTTAAATAGGAAAAAAAAATAGGAAAAATTACTTTAAATAATCCAACCTTTCGACGATTTTCCGTTAATAATCCGACCTTTTAATTATTATATAATAATCCAACCTTTGCACTCCATTAACTTTTATTGCACCTTACCGGTCATTAACCTGATACAGCAGGTAACATACCACGTGTCATACAACCATTCGTTATAATTTGAAGAAAAAAAAATTAAAAAAAATACTTTCTTTATTTTTCATTCCTTCCTCCTTCGTCCTTCCTCCCTCCTCTTTCAACATTAAACTCTATTCATCCAAATCAAAATTAAAATCAATATATTAAAAAAAATAATCAAATTAAATACCGCAAATTTGCTAATATGTTAATGAAATTAAACTCCAGACATTTGGTATCAATCAAAATCACTTAAACTTTTCATCAAATCAAAATCAAAATCAAAATCGAATAAAATCAAATCCCAATACACCCTTTTGCTTCTTCAGTTTTTGGGGCTTTTGTCTTTTGATGCTTCTGCTTCATCTTGATTTACAGAAAGTTTGAATCATCTGAACTCTTGTGTGTCATCGTCGTTGTCGCCATTAACGACTGCTCAATTTCTCTCTCCACAGCTTCCATGTTGGGTCTATGTTTCATGGAGGCAGGGTAGCTTTTCTAATAGGGCTGGTGGTAGCTGGGAGGGGGGGACGAGGATGCTCGTAGGGGGATACGGTGTTGCGGAGGAGAGAGAAAAACAGGGGAACGAGAGAGAAAGATAGGAGATATTCGAGGCTGATTGGGTTCGTGGTACTTTTGCGGTGGTTATGGTCATTGATTTATGGTATTTTATGGGAGATTTTTGGGTGTTGTGAGTGTATAAAGGGGCGGAAATTATGGTGTTCTTTCATGAGACCATGGCTGAAAGGTAGAAGGAGCTCAACAGTGAAAGAAACAGAGGAAGGAGTAAAAAGGAGGCAGAAATTAATATTTTTTTTCTTTTTATAAATTTGACCTTCTCAACCGGTTCTCCGTCATTTTGGTGCAATAAAAGTTAATGGGGTGCAAAGGTTGGATTATTAGATAATAATCAAAAGGTTGGATTATTAACGAAAAATCGTCTAAAGGTTGGATTATTTAAAGTAATTTTTCCAAAAAAATACAATACTTTGATACTTAAATACCTACACATAATGTGAGATAAACATTGTATGCATAATTTATTTCTATATTTTATTTTAGTAAGGGTAGTTATAATAATTCGCAAGTTTGATAAGGTAACTCATACTAACCCACCCATCCCGGCTACGCGTTGCGTTCAAGTTTACCTTTATGTACGTAACTTTAGCCTTTAGGTGGAGCACACCACAAAGACAAGAGCTTTGAGTCAAGGAGCAATCGCAGACCCATAAATTTAGGCATTATACATCCAAATACCATAATCCGAGTCTGTGTGATTATAGTCATAAAAGCAAAATACAATATATTGGATCAAACTCATTCAACTTTCCTGCATGTTCTTAAACATAATGTTTTTATCATATAAAATTATATTAACTTGAGACGAACCTACCAAACTGTTAGGTATAAATACATTCAACCAAACATCATAAGAGGAAGTAATATTACCTTGATTACGTGGGAGTATCCCTCGAGTGGAGGGGCTTCTAATGAAAATTGTCCTTACCTTGTAAAAAAAAAGCATCAGAAGAAGAAGTAAAGAAAATGCAATTTTTTTGCCAACTAATTTGACAAGGTTACACCAATTGCATGTTGGTTCAGTGGCGATTGAGGTTGGACTTGGTAGGGAGGACCGCGTATTCAATCCACACAACAACATTTGGGAGAGGACTGGAACCTATCCACCGATAACTCGCCCCGAATCCGGATTAGTTCTAAGAGTGAACCGGATGGTAACACCAAAAAAAATTTGACAAGGTTAACATTAGAAAACAAAAAAAAAAAAAAAAATACAATACTCCATTCGTTCTTGAATGTTAGTCCTCTTTCCGTATTGGGTTATTTTTTTATTATTCTTTTTTGAACTTTTTCCTTATTTGTCCAACATTTATACCCATTTACCCTCGTAGATATCCAAATAACCCACTTGTTTATTCCAAAGTAAGTCTTTATCTCCATTAAACCCCTCAATTATTTCTCTCGCCTTACTCACATGAGCTAGATTCATGTGACAAGTGTACTTATATTGGATTGTCTTAGATTCCAAAAGACACTAACATTCAAAAACGAACAGTGTCCAATAAATATTCAATGAAAAATGATTTGACACACTATCTTGTGGATAAATCACGGAAAATTATATCTCAAGGTGGATGTGCTAAAATTAATTGTCAGATCAATAGGCAGGTCCGGTCTGAACCCGACCAGGCCACAACCAAAATTTTATGCCCATTATGTCGGCCAAGCAAAACTTTGAGCCGATTTTTTCTTCAAAAATAGCGGGCTTTTCTAATCGGTCTAATTTTATAAGTAAAATTTCAATTATGAATTACCGAAACCCATCCAAAAAATAATCGAATTGGGCCAGCCAGACTTTTAATCGGGCCGGACTCAAGGTGATCGGTCTAATAATTCCCCTATTCAAATTGCATACAAAGTACAAACTCCAAGCCCTAAAAAAAACCTCCTCTTGGACCCACAACAAAACCCTAATTCACTCCCTCTCCTCCTTCATTTCACCTGTGCACAAAACCCCGCCTCCAAGAGCGAGACTGAGAGGAGAGAGAAAATAAGCTTGAAAACCCTCCAACAATGGCAGCACCAGCAGCCCAAGCCCCAACCACAACCCACGCCGTCCAATGTTTCGGGCGCAAGAAGACCGCCGTCGCAGTAACCCACTGCAAAACCGGGCGTGGCCTAATCAAGATCAACGGCACACCAATCGAGCTCGTCCAGCCAGAGATCCTCCGCTATAAGGTGTTCGAGCCAATCCTTCTACTCGGCCGTCACAAATTCAATGGCGTCGACATGAGGATTCGCGTCAAAGGAGGAGGTCACACTTCTCAGATCTACGCCATTAGACAAAGTATTGCTAAGGCTCTAGTTGCTTACTACCAGAAGTTTGTTGACGAGCAGCAGAAGAAGGAAATCAAGGATATTCTCATCAGGTATGATCGTACTTTGCTTGTTGCTGATCCTCGTCGTTGTGAGCCCAAGAAGTTTGGTGGTCGTGGTGCTCGTTCAAGATTCCAGAAATCTTACCGTTAGAACAATGTTTTGGTATGGCGAAGCAGAGAGAAAAACCCTAATTTTGTCTGTTTTTTGTTTGAACTGAATTCGTATTTGTTATGGAATTGAGCTCTTGTTTTCGCAGTTTAAACCTTAATTTTGGTTTAGTTATTATCGTTGGATTTTGATGAGTATCCTATTGTTTTGATTATGCTGCTAAATTTAATTCCTTTGTGTTAGTTTTGATTTC
This sequence comes from Spinacia oleracea, assembly GCF_020520425.1. Taxonomy (NCBI): domain Eukaryota; kingdom Viridiplantae; phylum Streptophyta; class Magnoliopsida; order Caryophyllales; family Amaranthaceae; genus Spinacia; species Spinacia oleracea. The sequence continues at coordinate 104,816,686 of NC_079487.1, forward strand.
CGGTGCACGTTTGAATGTTTTGTGGTGTTACACTTAAATGGCACAATCATCCTTATTGGGGTGTTAATGTCACTGCTCAGTTCTGTTTAGAATTGCTTAGTGATACTAGTTTGCTAGTTCAGCTCATTGTTTTGAACACTGCCCTCCCCTTTGCAATGCTTCGGTTTTGGCCTTGTTGGTTGGATCTGGGAACACAGGTTTAGGCCTAGGCCTTGTTTTCACTATAACTCCAAAGTTGTGTAAATTTAGCTTAGTTTTTAAATTGAAAGTCGTGATGCACTGATTACCTGATTTCTAGTTTACTCCCATATTAGAAGCCTCTTTATGATCAACAAAGTTGAAGTTGCAATGATTAGAAAATTTCCAATTTAAGCATCTCATAGTTTTTGTTGTTCATCTTGCAGATGTTGTAATGCATTTAATATGGTGAGCTTAGTGTACACAGTAGTTGTTAACTTGTTAATTAAAGAGAAAGAACACAACCTTATCTCACCTTTGAAGCTTGGATTGGTCCGGATAAGTGAGGGCTAATCTATTAGGAGGTTAATAGTATGATCTCTTTCTTTGATTACTCCTTAATTGACTGAAAGGCTAGTACAATCCTATTTGTTTAGAAGACATACTAATTACATTTATCAACCCCGTCAAGCCTCTAGAATCATTGACTGATAGTTCTAGTATTTTTGTTTTTATGATTGTTTGTATGCTTTGAAATGTGTTAATTATTTTTGTAGGGTTAAACTTTTGTAGGGTTCAACTCGATTAGAAGTTAGCTATTTTCTAACCGAGTGAATAATTAGTATTATTGGCTAGAATGTCCTAGAAGGGTGCAATGCATTACTTTTAGATGCCTCATCTGGAGGATCATATATAACTCTAGAGATGGATAGAGTACATTTTTGTATAAGAAGTACCTTTGTTTGGATTAATGGTCGGTTGATCATCTTGTATTTTTGTCCAATTATCCCATTCTTATCTATTTCATCCTCTGTAAGTTAGATTTCTATCTTGAATTTCTTATGCGACTCTTGCTTTGAAAAAAGCAGAAGGCTTTGTATCAGCAGTTCAGCACCGGTCATCTGAATGACTTTTATTTTGGGATAGTGACATAGTGATTCAGTAGTGTGTTCAGGACTTATGGATGGATTTCTAAGGTAAATGTCACTTGGTGGGAAATGAGGACAGTAGATTGTGCTCCAAAGCACAGACATGAAGTGGATGCAAGTAGCATCCATCTGTTTAAGAGCTTATAACTCGAATGTGCAACAATTTTTATAGCACTCTTCATGGACCATTTTTTGTTGAGTCCTTATCGTCTGATTTTGCTGGTTTAGAAGAGCAGAATGTTCGCTTTTTTATTTTTAAATTGGCTGGAAGCTTGAGTATTTTTGTTTTATGATTGTTGCTGGCTTTGTAATGTGTTAATTTCTGTAGGGCATAATTTTTTTAGGGTTTGACCTAATTGAGTCAGTATTGTATTGATTAGCTATTACCTGGATTAGGGTAGTTGATTAGGTAGAAAATAATAGGAGGGAAAACGTCACCAAGAAACCAGTTTATGTGGTAAATTTATATAGTAATTGCATATGTTTCTATATGTAGTCCTCTTAGGACTGGTCTTTGGTCTTAATTTTTTTAGGGTTCGACCTAATTGAGTCAGTATTTAGTACTTGATTAGCTATTACCTGGATTATGGTAGTTGATTAGGTAGAAAATATTAAGAGGGAAAACGTCACCAAGAGACCAGTTTATGTGGTAAATTTATACAGTAATTGCAATTGCATATGATTTGGTATGTAATCCTCTTAGGACTAGTCTTTGTTCTTATAGCTGCAAATGCTAAAAAGATTCTGGAAGGGGAAATGTGTTTGATGACATTGGCGAAACCATAGAATGGTAATGCTGATCATCCGTGTTGCATCTGTTCCTTTCAGCTTTGGCTTTCAGAATTTTAGTCAGTATTACTGAAAGAACTCTATGGACTGAACTATTTTGTAACATTATGTTCTTATGAATTGGGACTTAGTTGCAGGTGATGTTGAGGGATCAAGGATCATATTGAGCACTAAATGTGTTTGAAATCTTCTGTTGGGTACATAGAAAATTTGTAGGAAATTTGTATGTCATATGTTTATTTCATGCTATGTTGATATATATGGCTATTGGTTACGGGAGCTGGTAAGTTGGCAATGGTATAGTCGATGGCGCCTTTGGTTGTGGATTAGAAATTTAGAATATTTGATGAAGTTTCATTTTCTTGATTTAGCTCATTGTGAAGATAATTATATTTAAACTATAAGAACTCTGAAGCTTATTTTGTTTCTAAAAACAGTTTTAGGAAATCAGATTTCATTTTCGTGCCACCGATATATTGTATCCATTGTTGGTTCAAGATTCTAACTACACATTGTTGACATTGTTGAATTTGTTGTTGCTAGCTACACAATGTTGACATTGTTGAATTTGTTGTTACTGCTCAATAGATCTTTATCCCATAATGGTTTTATACCATAATGGATTACCATAATTGTTGAACATAAATTGGTTGAACATAAATTGATAGATGTGCTGAACTTTTGATGGAAGTTGTGGCGGAGAAGAATTGTCATAGCCAAGATTCAAATAGGGGAAGTGCTTGAGAACTGGATATGAGTTTTTCAGTCTTCCTAGAGAAATCAGCTATCCATGATATGGCAAACCAAATATATTTTCTTCGAAATTTGTGTAAGAACTTTAGCTTAAAATACTAGATTAGTTGCAAAGTAATCATAGCAAACAGTTTAATTATTATACCCTTTTTGAAGATTTCCACCCTTTTTAAAGTTTGTAGTCATTCTCCATCTTTTCTCGTTGTCTTCGTGATGGTGTCGTGAAAGGGGTGGGATAAAGCAACTCCAATTGTTATATTTAGGGACTTGCTTGCAATTTCTAAAACTTTCAAGTAAGTAGCTAAATCATTGGAGTAATTTTGTTAAATTAGCTAGACAAAGCAAATTAGCTCTACCAAGCTAATTAGCTTGGAAAAAACCAACTATGGAGTACTTTTTTTCCCCTAGAGGAATGTAAATTTAAGAATAGAGTAAAAAAAAAAAGTTAAACAAAAATTAAGCTATTTGCTAACAATTGAAGCATGTTGTAGCTAGAAAATGTTGTTGCTTGAAAAATTAATGTGGCATACCAAGCTACAATAATATTAGCTAACCATTAAAGATACTCTAAGGTCTTTGGTCAACGAATCATGAAGGACTAGTCAACCATTTAATCAATTCCTTTGCTTTGTTCTTCTTATCATAAGGAACTTGAAATACCGTGGTGGAATATTTGTAGGTAAATTTGCTTTAAAATTTGCCTCTAACATTATTGAGAGAGATGATCTTGAATGAATGAGCATAATTGAGATTTAATACTGAAATTACAGGTTATACTGAAGTATAATTGGGATTTAATACTGAAATTACAGGTTCTACTGAAATTACATGTTCAACAAAAAGTTTGAGATTTCCTTTGGTTAGTAATGAATGTTCTTTAATGTGCAATTATAGCAGAGCTAAGTGTTCTCTTGCGATTGATCAGATGTGTAATTTGTGTGAAGAGCATACCGAAACCGTGCTACATAGTTTGAGGGTCTGCAAAGTTGTTGGAGAAGTTTGGAGGCAAGTCGAAGGTCCAACAAACGCGAGTAATTGTTGTACGGGTAATTTCAAGCAATGGCTAGTGTGCCATTGTGCTTTTGCGGATTTAGAGATGGAGGAATTGTGTGACTTTATCGAACTTAAGAAATGTTAGTCGATATAAATTCCTTCTTTTTATCTCCTTTTAAAGAAGTTTGGAAATATCTAGATAATAATGCGACGGAAGATAATGCCTCCCCTAGCCTCGAAGGGAAGCCTTCTTTTGCTAGAAACCACCTCAAATTTGATGGACTTTTCTCAACAATAAACGGCAAAAGGCTCCCTTGGCCTAGCCGGTGGTGGGGGATTATTCATGAATGTGGAGATGGGCATTGTAGGTGCTTAACCCCCTAACTTTGGCTCTTGTGCGTCCTTCTAGGCCGAGATCAAAGTTGTAGACTATGACCTCGAGTTGGCTTCGAGAATGGAGATCAAAAAAGTGTTAGTTCATATGGATGATTAAGTTGCGGTAATTGCTCTTATAGGCACATAGAAGTATGGAGGAGAGTTGCAGGAAGCTCATATATTAGAGTCGAGATGGAAAGTACAATCAAATCATTATTAACGCGAAGCCAATTAAGCTGCAGACGGTTGGCCAATCAAGGCATATCTCAGGCCTGCATGATCGAGTTGATTCAAGTCTCCTTTAACTTAAGGATTTTACACGATGATGTTTTATGCATGGCTACGCAACATTTTATATCTTTATATATTTTTTTCTTTTTTGTTGTTGTTGTTCCCTTCCGTTGCATAAATAAATAAAAACAAATGAAAACGAAAAGAATTTGAACGACTAACAATTAAAATATGAAAACAACAAAAGAATAATTTCGGTTTGTGGATTTGAACAACTAAAAATTTAAAATGTTTGGGTGCAACGAAGAAATCAATGTGTTATATAAGCCCAACGAAAAAACTACAAAATTTTAAATTCATCGTAATCCACAAAATTTGAACAGGCAAAAAAAAAAGGGAATAATAAGTGAAAATTGACTGTGATACCGAACAAGTGGTTAGTTATCAGTTTTGTCAATATAAAGTTTGATTAGGCTCAATCTGTTATATTTTCTCGCTCCCAATCATCCTTTCAAAAACGCCTTTTTACAAGTGCGGAGTAAACCGGAGAAGATGAGCCGACGAGAGAGAAAACCCGAGACAACAACTATGGCGGAGGACACGGAAATCGAAGTAGCTACCGGCTCCATTGACGGCGCTCTCATCTTCCATATCGTTTACGACGTTTTAGCCTTTCTGCTCTATATGCACCAGCAAATCCCCTCGTATGCTCTCCGAACCCTGTTAATTTTCGCTTTCGCCAATAAATAATCTTAGGATTTCAATTTCAAGTTCTCCAGTGTGTAATTTGTGGAAATTAGCATCAAGCATCAATTTTAATTTGAAAATTCCCAACATTTCCCTATCAATTTGTCGATTTGCCGTGTTTTATTTTATTAGGGTTTATATTCTACAATGTTCATGTAAAAAGTATAGGTTTGCGATAACTTTGATCATTTAGAAATTGTGCGTTAGTTGCCGAGTGAAATCAATGGTAAATGTGATATTTTTCAAGTTGCTGAAATCAATGTAAATTGTGCGTTAAGTTTTTGCTGAAATTAATGTTTGAAACTTTAGCATATTTTCTACTAATATATGAGAAATTGCAGAACTCTTAAAGGGAATGAAAACAATCACTCAAGCTTGCCGGCCAAAGCCTAAAGGTCTGCATTATGATGAATTTAGTAGCCTGCTATAGGAAGCCATAGAAAGCTCCTTTAGTATGTTTGGTATAGAAGCATCAGTTGTAAATAGCGAAGAAGAATTTGTTTTGTCTTGATAATTGAGTATACACATTTTCTAATTAGAAGAAGATTGTAGTTTGCAAGTAGTTAGAAGAAATGGCCTAGAAAATTCGAGTTGAAGAGTTTGGAGACTCATAAGATGTTCAAATAGAAGTGATTAGAGTTCATGTTCAACCTCAGTACCTCAGTACCTCACTCTTGTACTCTATGTCTGATGTCTTATTTTAAATGATTGTGGATCTGAGGACGTATTTCCTCACCTTATCCTACCCTTAGTAGTAGTATTATAGGCATAATTAGAGTAGGCAGGGATTTTAAATTGTTATTTACTTTCTCAAATACTGTAATTACTTAGATTATTATGCTTAGAAAGTTTCTTACTTTTTAGCTTATGAATTGGACTTTTAGGGTGTGTTTAATTCGAAGGATTTTTTTTAAAACAGAATTATGTTTTCAACGAAAAGTAAAGTTCAATGGGAATCAACTTTCAACTTAATCTCCCTTTGGTCCTTGCTAGAAATATTAGAGAGGTATGGAAAAGGAAAAAGGAATAGAGCGCATGGGAAGATGAAGGCTAGGGAGGACAATAAGTAAAAAAAAAACACTTGGAAAACTAGTTTTAATCTAAGATCATTTGCACCCCTTTGCAAAACAAACACAGGAAGATAGGGAAACCTAATTTTTCTTGAATATGATTTTCTTTTCAAATTTTCATTCAATATTTCAAACACAGCCGAAATGTGTGTTAATGGGAATTTCATATTTTCTATCAAGAAGTGCAAAGAGATCTTCTAGGTGGATAGAGCTCATATCTTCCTCTGACTTTCTAACGATGATATCAATAATCTGGCTCTCCTCTGGCAGCGTCTTGCAGGATATGACTCTTCAGTTTGATGCACTCCGTGCTGAATTCAAGGAGTCGGTAGGTTTTGTAGGATGCAGTGGATTTATTTATCAGCTCCAATGATATCCACTGAAGATAATTTATTTTAGGAGATACTTCTTACACAAGGTGGGCTCAATGCTTCATCTAGAAGGCAAGCCATTGGGAGGAAAAGAGATGCCAAGTTACAGATTAGAAGAAATGAGAAATTGATGAGTAAAGTATCTAGTCTTCAGACTGCTCTCTGTCTCTTGATCCGCCAGTTTCCCAGTGTTGAAGATATGGTCTTTATTTTTGGAGCAAGCCCACGACGACCACAGCATGTTTACCAAATTATATTTCCTCATGGAAGGATAGCTACCCCGGCTTCTGAAGATATGGCCAAAAACCGAACAGCAGTGGTGCTTTCGAGAAAGGTTCGTCTTGCTAATGCCTTCTCATTGTTTTCAAATGATATTGAACCTTTGCACTCCCAAGTGAGCTTACCTCCTCTTGGACAGGTCATAAGGGCACTTATCTCTAAAGGTGTGGGATCTGCCTCTTATACAGGTAATGACTAGTTAGTTTCCTTGTCTCATTCAAAGTATTTTCCTTGTGTGTTTATGTACATGGTTCTGACATAATTTCAACTCTGATATTTCTAGGTCCTACTAAGTTGTTTTTCCTGGTGAAGGCTCCAACTTCCTTGAATATGCCTATGCATTTTCTTCCTAAGCGCGACTTTCAGTTCTCAAAGAAGGTAGTGCCAATTTTTTTTTTTGAACTGCTATCCAGCAAGTTCAGTAGCCTGCCCATATCAGTCAAATAAGGCAAACCATTATTTTTCAGAGATATAGTTAGTAACCAGTTTTGTACGTATAATTGATTCTCAAATATTAACACGATCATGTTGAGAATACTGATAGATTAGTCTGCTTGTCAGTTACTATTTGTTGCAACACTTTCATATGGAGTGTAGATCACAATGCTAAACAAGTACACGGCTTCCTATGTAACTATGTACTCCTTAATACAGGATGGAATTGCAACAAATTATGTACATACTAGTATACTATGGAGTACATAGTTTTTTTATCGCAACAAAAACTATGTACTCCATAGTATACAATGTACATAATTTGTTGCAACTGGATCCTGTACTGAGGGGATTTCCTCAATTTTATATCATGGGCGTTCATCTGCAGATGGTGCCATTCAGGCTTCAGCTTAGATCCAAGACCTCTCATCAAGAATCAATAGCTTCTTCCTTTGTCCCAGACACAATCACTGGTTTCAATGAGAACAATCATATATGCAGTGATTTAACTTGGTACGATTATCTATTATGCCACTTAACTTTTATTTTTTTTAAATCATTTGGCTCTGAACTTAAATGGATTGGTCTATACTCTATACTTGCTTGTTACATTGGTGTATTTTCACTGAGTCCTTTACAGCGAGAAGTCTGTTATTTGAATTGGAATAGTACAACAGTTCGCACTTGATTTGCTCAATCCCCAATTATTTTAGGAGTCTACTTCGATAATGTTCATAGATGAGTTCAAATGAAGAACCTTTTTTTAACTGAGCAGCTATTTTTTAGATTGAAGTTGCCCATTTATGGTTGGCCAATGATATTATCAGAACTATCTTGTAAAACATAGCTACTAATAACTTTTTCAAAAACGGAAGATGTCATGCTTACTTGCATCTACCGAAAGATGTTGCCTTGTGCCAGAAGTGTCAGTTGGTGGCTACTTGCTTTACCTTGGCCTGGGCCTGTCATCATACTTATAGTCTAATACAAGCATAACCAGTAATCATAATGAGGATTTGATGTATGATATTACAGTACTATGCGCTTAGTTCAATCATCTTGCAGGTTTCAGTGTCGGCATGTGATCAAGGGCATTGCTTTAGGAAACCCTTTGCCTGAAGAATGAAGGTCGACGAGATCTTCAAAACGGGTATATAGTCAACGCCTTTCCATTTGTATGTCTTTTTTTACTGAATATTTAGCAGTAGTTAGTTTCTGTTTTTTTTCTATGTTTGAATTCCCCTTAGTTACAACTCCAACGTTCTGTGTGCTATCTGAATTCGAGCATTCACAGTTTCAAAGGGTTACGGCCATTCAGTCCTTGATCATATCTTTTAGCTGCAACATTTGAGGCTAAGCAGTTCTGTTCTGTGCTTCACTTAGTGAGCTGAGTGTGCATGCATATGTTCCAATGTACTTTGAATTTATGAGTCACTTTGAGGCACTTTTTGATTCACAGCCCTCTTCACTTCAATTATGCTGGGTTTCTTTCCATTGACATTTTCTTTAACCTGCTCATAGAATTCAAAAGTTATACAAAGAAAGACTTGCATCAATATGATTTTGCAAGATTTGGTTTTGCTCGATTGCAGTAGGGCTGTGGAGTTCTGGTTCTTGATTAAGCAAACATATGTGACAGTTAGAATTTAGAAAGCGATTGTGCACTAGTACACAATAGAGTGGCACTGATGCTAATATGTTGGACCACTTGGATATGACTTGTCTGCTACATGATGAAATTTTCTGATCCACACCAGAAAATCTTCGGGCTTAGGAGGTCTAATGCAGTGGCTAATTTAATTGATAGACATATAGAAGGAGGCAAGATTTGAACTCAGGATCTATATATGTATAACCTCAGTCAGCCTATATCATAAAAACTAAATTATTAAAGGCCTGATTCATAAGAGTGCAAGCAGAGTCTATAAGAATTCACTTTTGTTTATTTAGATTAAATTCTGTTTCCTCTAGGTTGTATTTGGTTTGAAGGAAAATGAATGTTCATTTCTAGAGAAAATATATTTCAACAAACTTCAACTTTCAAACATCCAAGTTTTGGTTTCTTAATAGAAAAGCTAGAGGGGAAAGGGAAGCTGAAGATAGGGGACAAGGGATTCGGAGGAGGAGTAATGAAGAAAGTAGTGCATGTGTTTGAAAATGTGGCATTCCTTCTTTAAGTAAGAAAATCCTGCCCTCCCTTAAAAACTATTTTAAATTCAATAAAAGTATCTCTTGGTATTTTTGGATTAAGAAATTAATACCTTGGCTCTTAACTCTGCAGCAAGGAGGCCATTGTTTAGGGAGGATAACACTGTAGTAACTTCTAGGCACATGTCTCTCAGTGTGATCATGACATCCAGTAACAACCCCTCCTTATATGGGCACTGCAACTCCACCAATGCATCACTCTCTATTATCGACACCTCTAACATGTTGCTTTGCTGCGACTGTGCTACAGTTTTCTTTGCCCTTATTTCACTGACACTGCTGCTTTCTTCTACCACCTGCACTTTCCTCTTATATCTCTCGTCTCCAGACTTTGTACAGCCTTCAAGTTCCTGTATCTTCTTTCGCAGCTGCTTCACATACTCAATAGTGTCCCCTAAAATAGAGGCCTTATCCATTTTTGTTACAAAAGGCACCAATGACCTCAAAATTATAAACCTCTCATTCAACTTCTCCCTTCTCCTACGCTCGGCTAATACATGGTTAGCCGAGAGCTCGTCGTGGGGGACGCTGCTGCTGCCTTTCCCACGAGCTAAGATACCGTACTGCGGGTCTGACTTGGGTGAGCTAATGTTCTCTTCGCGGTATTTGGAATGTAGGAGAGGAACTGTTAATAGGATGTTTTTCAGAAGGCATTGCGAGGTGCCTTCCATTGGCAAGTGGTGGAGGTTGGACCTAGGTCTCCAGCTTGAGAAGACAGAGTTTGAAGAGTACGAGAGGTAAGAAGAGGAGGTTGGAATAGAGGTGGTAGTAGATGATTCTGCCCAACGACTAGATTGGAGTTGGAGGATGATAGAGACTGTTTGGGAGTAGTGCGTGTCCTCTTGGGAGAGGTTTTCCATTGTTGTGAAACCTGGAAATCAACAGTTTAGAGATTAGTAAGACGTGATAGCATACGTTATTATGTGGCTCATGAGTTGGTCAAGAGTTCAGTTAGTATAATGGCTAAGTGAAAGGGTTTGGAAGATAAACTCATACATCATGGAGTCTAATAGCCTAGTCACAGTTACAAGCCCGAGCTGTTACTTGCACAGCAGTAGTCTGTGAGCACCAACAGATGCAGAAGTGCAGAACAAAACTAGGTTCTTACAGTTTACATGTATTCTAGTAGTCGTTTTATGTTAGCCTCGTTTAGAGTTACTAGTTTGGTTTAATCAATGTCTTATACAGTTACACTTTTTCGTTCTGATAATACCTACAAGTCTTGAAAAACTCAACTTTGGCCTTCTTTTGGGATACTCACTTTGGGTGATGTTTGTATTTTTTATCACAAATTATTATCAAGCAGGTAGTTTGGGAGGTTAATTAGTCATGTTATACATGGATGTTGTACGGCCATTTGGGAATGACAGGACAAAGATTTAGATTCAAAATTATATGTTACTTGCACATGATAATCTTGAGGGAACTAAAAACATTATTTGACATTGAAGTGGTAGTGCAACATTACAGAACTGTAAGGAACAATAATGCCTCAAGTGGGAAAAAATTATTACCTGGAGGAGGTGGCTGGAGTAGGTTGCTGAAAATGATTGGATCCTGTAACTGTTGCTGTTGCTGTTGCTGTTGCTGTTGCATAACTGGCCATCTACGAGTTGACTTGGTTGCTATGAACGAGTCAACAGGATGATGCTGGTGGCTGGCTGGTGTATCAGCAGCCGCCACTAAGGGGAAGTTGGAGTCAAGGTTGTTGGATACGACATCAGGGGAGCTGAGTCGTATGTCCTCAGGCATTTCTATCTGCATTAACTCGCTGGGCTCATCAGACGAGTCAGGAATGACAGTAAGACCTGGAAACGAATATCGTTAACTATATTACAGTACTACTTAGGCTCTGTTTGTTTTGACATAAAACACTTTTCCAAAAAAATGATTTTCCCGTTTTCCTTTTGTTTTGTTAAGGGTGGAAAACAACTTTCCCTAGTGGAAAACCAATTTTCCTTTTGAAAAGAAGGAATGCCACATTTTCCTCTCTAATCCCGTACCTTTCATTTTATCTCCTCCTATCTGTCTCTCATTTCCACTTCAATATTCTTTTTTTCTACAACTTTTCTTGTAAAGAAACAAATAAATGAAAACATTTTTTCCACTTTCCATGAAAACTAATATTCTATTGAAAATCATTTTCTGTTGAATATATTTTCCGTTGAAATAAACATAGCCTAAGGTAAAACATCAATGATTGTCATATTACCATGGCCCAAGAAATTAATAGACTACCTTTTTGGTAACATAGGTCCAACTTAAGTGGCAAGACAAGAGTTGTATTGGCCTCAGGATCTGAGTCAGCCTCGCCTTCAGTCTCCTCGTCATCATTGTTGTCGTTGGGACCGTCAGTACTAGGGACGGGTGGTGGGTTGACGGTGGCAGGGGCAAGAGGAGACTGGAAGTGGGAATGGTTAGAGGCAGTTGGGTTGGAGGTAGAGTGCTCCGAGAGTGCTGGTTTTGATTGTAATGGTGGTCCATTTTGGAGTTGTTGATTGTAGTAGTGGTCGTCGAAATAATATCTGACTTGTTCAATAAAAGATGGGTCTTCTTGAATCTGCTCGGGAAATAAAATAAAACTGAAAGCTAAGTATGAATATATACGAGATAGTGTAGCTAAGAATATATTCCACCCATTTATGGAGGATTATATGGTATCTTTTTTCTTCTTCTTTATTGATAGTAAATAAATAATGTAACAACTAAATCCGAACAATAAACCAACCAAAGTTGTTTTTAATAAGAAATTGAGAATATTCACCATGCAAACTACTTCGTATCATACATTCATACTCATATTCTTATATGTGGCAAACTAGAAATGAAAAGGGTGACTAGTGACTTACTCTTTCTGTGTATCCTAACTCCACCACACCGTCAATTACAGGTATGCACACTACAGTCTGCAAGTCACGTTGCCAACAAATACGAAAAATAATTGCTATTAGATCCACATAATCAAATTATAACCATCATGAGTTTACATGTAAATATAATGTACATGTTAGATTAATATTTATTAATATTATTATATCTGTTACTCCGTATTATTATCTATTGATTTCACAAAATTTAAGACGATCAATGAATTTTCTTATATCCCAACATTATTTTGAATATATATGACCTCTTATGTTTCGAAAATTGTTCGAGTTTATAAGATGCGTGAAGAGAATCGAACATGTACGTACCTGTATTCGAGCACTCTACAAGAGTTCCAAACACATGTACAGGAAAGAATAAAAGGGAGGTTAGGACAAGTACTACTTACAACATCAATAAGGAAAATGAAAATATAGAATCCCACCATTACCCGATAATTATTTCGACATAGATTTTATTTATACGTAGTACTCGGTAGTATATCATACTCTTTACGTTTTGTGACAGGAAGTAGCTTGTTCATACATTACTATTAGGGTGAGTTTATTTCCAGACTCACATCCAATCTTCAGACTCTGCTACATCAGCTTTTCACTAACTTTTTCATTATCCAGACTCACACAAAACTCACCCAATTTTTACACATTACCCTCAAACTCACCTCAGACCCTCACCTAACTTTTAAAATAATATTTTATGTATATATCTTTATTTTGGTACATTTTCTAAATAATATTGAAACTATGTTTTCTTATATACAAACAATGTAGACCTGATCAAAAGGCGGGCGGAGCCGGGTTCGGATCGGGCCGAGGACATGGAAATTTGTCCATTATGTCGGGGGCGGGCCGGATTAAGCTTCGGGCCAATTTTGTATGCTCAAAACCCGCTATTTCGGGCTAAAAATAGCGGGATTTTCGGGCCAATTGCGGGGCGGGCTAAATTTATAACTAAAATTGTTGTTTTGGGTTGTCAAAGCCCATAAATTTTTTTTAAAAAAATCGGGTCGGGGCTGGCCTTCTGCCCAAAACCCGATAATCTTCGGATCTGGTCAGGTCGGGCCAGCGGGCCAGGCCCATGTTGATCAGCGGTAAAACAAAGTAATTTATAATTCGAGAAAAAAATGAAAAAAAAAAACATAAAATGTTAATTTCGAAATTGACATATATTTCGTACAAATTAGAAACAATAATACAACATATTAAATTCAAAAGATCTAGAACATAAATTTAAAGGCAAATGAAACAAAATAATACATAAACTATCAATAATTTAGTTGGGTGAAATAAGATAATTTAAGTTTGATGATGTGGCATGATTTGATTGGAGGAATAAAAAAGTGGAGTCTTAAGTTAGTCTTGGATTTTCAAGCTCACTTCAAGATTTGGTGTAATGTTTTACCACATTATCCCAAAATTTAAGCTTGAGACTCATCTCGAGACTCCCTTTAAAACTAGGGATAAACTCACCCTTAGTTCAAAATAACTTGTTTCCGAATATATAGGAAAGTAAGAAATCATTTAGCATATAGAAAAAAAGAAGTCAAGGGAGTATGAAATAATCTTCCTTTTTCAGATTTGTTGGTGTACGTGTACGTAGAGAGAGTCAAAAGTAGAGGACAAATAATCTGATGTAGATCGGAGTTTGCACACTCATAGTCATAACTTAACAATTAAACTAGTTGACATCTATATTGTTTCTTCGGATTTTTTTAATGTATGTTATTTTTGTATCAATAATTTCTTCAACATGATACAAATGGGTTTAAGTTGAGATTTTTACCTTGGCAAGAATAGCTCTGGAAAATACTTTGCTATCGACCTCATTTGCTCCAGTTAGCCACATATGTTGACCTTTTGAATATGCTTTTCCAGGTAACCTAATTAACATATTGCATAATACACGTTAACATAATTAACACTAATTAGTATAAGCAATTAAGTCCATGAAAAATGTGAAATGAAGAAATGTGGGTGCATTTGAACAATGTACATGTATATACAATGTGAAAAAGAATGCACTTAAGTCTTTTGGTTTTTTAACCAATCATGTAAAGTTTTAAAAAATTGTCCAAGAAGAATATTGGTAATTTCGATTTTTTTTTAATGAGTGTCCATACCAATAGACACGTGATCAACAAAATTCGTATTTTTATTTTACCGCCAAAGTTAAAGAAAACCTTATATTTCGAAATTGTACTTATTATTTTCAGTTTTTCACTAGAGGTCAGATCTAGGGGTCAGATTGGGTGGGATACCTGAACTAATATCGCTATCAAATTCTAGTATATAATAACCAATAGCTCTAAGATCGATGTCAATGAACATAATAAGTTCGGATACTTCGAATTTTCGTATCAGATATCGATTATCCGAAATGATATCCAATTGAAAATTCAACATTTGAGGTCTTGAATTTGAAAGGAAGGAGAAAAAGACGAGTAATAGAATAACGTAATTGGAGTGGGTTAGCATAAAAAGCAGCTAAATTGAAGCGTGCTGATCCATCAATATCAGCTCCTTAACTGGAAACTATTTACAAAAGTGTTCATATTTATATATAGTTTTGGTTTCCCCCACTAAATTGCATGGTGTGGTCACCAAATATAACACCAATTCACCGCAGCTATGTTGCTGCAATTAATTCAATTTACACCTTTTTTATACGTAATTAACTCACCCACATTTCCTTAAATACCACCTTCTAAACAACCTTTCCTAATATAGTCATTATTCCCTTTTATTATTATGTGTACTTTATCTTTTTACCTTACATTAATTTCATGCATTACAACTACTTCCTTGAGAGAGAGACAGAAAGAGAGGAATGAACTACTCCATGTCTCCATCTGTTCCAAAATTATAGTCCTATTTTTTAAATCGGGCGTCTCAAAATTATAGTCTTGTTTTTATTTTTGGCTATTAAGGTCTTCACTTTTCCATGTACTATATTAATTAAAAATGCATTGAAAACCCCACCCATTTCTATATTCCATTTTTCCATATACTATATTCTCTTTCCCATGTACTTTATTCCACTTTTTCATGCAACTAAATCATCATTTGTATTTTATTCCAGTTTTTCATATACTATATTCTATTTTTCTTAAAATCCGTGTTTTTGGTCAAACGGAACTACAATTATGGGACGGAGGGAGTAGTTATTAACTCAGACGATCTCTAAGGCTTGTTAGTTTGAGAAATCACTTATAAAATTCATTAGATTTCTATTTTGAGAACAAAATTTACTAATCAATACGGTTTGACTGGACATGCTTGCCAATGTACAACTTTGATCATCAATATCTTCAATTATATATTATAAAAACTTATAAAATATTAATATTTTGAAAATATATATTATGAAGCCAACAATATATTATATGCTAACACTTATTTTCATGTACTATATATAAATAAAACAGGGCCAAAGTGGAATATGTGAATAGTGCAAAAAGTCAAACCGTTGCGAGTAGTCCGGGACGGAAGGAGTAATTAGTAAATCAAACTACTCCTTCTGCCCCTTTTTATTATTTACGCTTTCCGTTTCTAGTGCTATTGTAATATTTACATTTAAATTTTTTTCCTTTTATATTGTACAATAAATGTCCTTAGTAATCTGTCAAAAAGCATGCAAATTATTAGTTTAATTAATTAAAATCATTGGGACACTAAACCTTTCACGCTTTTCCATTGAAAGTTTACATGCATTTTTCACACTTTTTCAATGTCATATTTTGGATAAAAGTGAAAACATTATCAATAAACGTATTTTGCATTGTTTAATTAAAAAAATGATGAATCTTTATCAATGTTAATTATTTTCTAAATCACGTGTATGATATCAATCGTAAAAAATAAAAAGGGACAGAGGGAGTAATTTTATAAAGTAGTTTACTTGATTTGTATAAAATATTGAAGTATTTTTTTGTACGATTTCACTTACACCTTATAAAAAAATTTGTTAAGTTATTAGAACTGATGAAGCAAAAAGTTGTTATCATAAATGTTCCTCAATTATAAATTTGGGCGTTAAATTTTTATACATTCATAAAAATGACTTCTCTTCCCTCAAAAAAAAAAAAAAAAAATTGATAATAATAATAAAAAACAAATTGAAGTCATAAATTGTATCTTCAAGCGATGCCCATGGTGGTTAAAACTTAAAAGTTTGCATCAACAAAAATGGGGTCACGATTCTACGACGGATAATAACATTTTTATCGTGAAATACACTATATTGAATAATGGGTGTGCATGATATATTGCCAAGTTATGACTACACATAAAGATATCTTACATTGCTTTGGAATTTTATAATTTTTTTTTTGATTTTAGCACCCGGTTCACCCTTAGGACTAATTTGGATTCGGGGCGAGTTTTGAGTGGATAGGTTTCAGTCCCCTCCCAATTGTTGTTGCGGGGGATCGAACACGGATTCTCCCCACCAAATTCAGCCTCAATGACCATTGAATTAACAGACAATTGTTATTTTATAATATATACATATAGATGTATGATTAATAGTCAAATTTTCTGTCGTAGGAAAAAGGTTAAAATTTGTTTTAGTGTCCCAATTGAGTAAGTATTGAGCTTTTCACAAGATATCCTTAGGCCTGAAGGCCCGGGTGACCTAATGTGAAAACAAAAGCAATCATTTAGCTAACTAGACATCCTTCTTTGGTCTAAACGAGTGACAAGGATATTACATACTCACAAGTGAAGGGGGGAAGGTTTAGAAGATTTCGAACGTGCATATGATTTATGGTACACCGGTCATACAAGTACAAGACATCAGTCTTTGCCGCTAGGCCAAGACCTCAACGATAACCTGATCAATAAGTTTGTAGAGTTATTTCGTTACCATCAATTACGGAGTACATATTTACCATAAGGCTAATGGATAATATGATTTCACAACAATAATGGGATGGCCTTCAAATTGATTCTATTATTTCTCTCCTACTTTCCATCCCTCAACTTAAATGTAGCTAGGTGTATCTAGTAGAAAATAATTCATTCATTATCTAACATTTGCACTATTTTTAAAAGGTGAAATCATTTTCAACATATTGAAATAGTAAAGATTAATTGACATGCAACTTTATTACCACATGATAAATAATGTAATGCTAGAGAATCTACATTTCTTTTACCTTCTTTCAGAGAAGAAGAGGTCATTTAAAGCGCACCTCGTTATAGCACTTTTGTTATACCAAATTCCAAACAAGGAAAGGACTAGTTAATTCAACCAAGCTAAGGAAACTTAGCAAGAGCATAGTATAAACAAAACAAAAACAAAAACAAAACAAAACAAAAAAAAAAAAAAAAAATCAAAGTTGGAAGAACAAAGAGGGACAAAGGAAGTAATCTATACGAAGTAATACGTATTAATTAATATTTTAAAATAAGATTTTTTTGCATACCATGATTTCACATGTCATTGCTTTGATCTTTTTTCTTAATGTAAATTAAACAATCTTTTCTATTCATCATTTTCACTTATTCTCCTTAGTTAAATGTTCTTGTGCCGTAAAATTAATTTTATTTGTTTGACCTTCTGATTCTGATTCTGATTTTCGTTTTCATTATATTCCAAATACGTAATATTTCATTATTTCAATATTTATTAGAGCCTTAACTAATTATAAGGTTAGTTAAACAAAATAAAAATGGTTAGGAAAGAAATAAAAGGAGATGGGTGTGAATGCAAGTATAACTAAATAATTAAGACTTACCCAACACCAGGAGGGAAAGAGAAAGAGACACACATGAGATAAAACCACTCCGTTTCCGTTAAGTCCTCCGGTGACAACGCCGCACACGGCCTTCTTGCCGGTGGTTGGTTTAACTCTCCGGCGGATAACGACTCATAGAGTTCTTTTAGTTGTTGGCTTCTCTGAAGACATGATTCTTCCGCAGTTGCGTCCATTTGTTGCACCGTCTTTCTTGTTTTTATAGACCCATTGTAATACCCATCTTCCCATACTAATATCCTATTTACAAAAATATTAAACCTCTATCATTCTTAACAAATTTTATTTATACCGGAGTAATTAGTAAATAACAATAATCTAGTTTGTTGCTCCTTATAATTTTCTAGATAATTACAATTACTTCAATCAATCATTATCTACAAAAAAAATTGTAGTAGGTAAGATCCACTGAGATTCAGTCTATGTCGCTTCGATGTTTTTTTTTTTGTTGCATCAACAAAAAATCGGCGATAGAATGGGTGTAGTGGAGTAGGCTATTGGACTTATTTTGACTAAACTTATATTATCTGAACTTAATTGAATTTATCTGAACTTATTTTATCTGAAATAAGTCAAAATAAGCCGAACAAAACAAAGTGTCACTACTATAAAAAATGGTCTCTTAAGGCGCTTAGAAAAATTGGGTGTAGTGAATTAGTGTTTACTGCAAATAATCTTGTTAATCTTAAATACGATACGCTGAGATTCATCCATATATCGCTTTGAAAAAGAAAAAAAAGTTTAGGACCTATTGTCGGTACAAATAAATAGGTGTAGATGAAAATACCGTTGTTGGGGACAAAATTGCCAAAAGAGGCTGTAAGTCCATTGAACTGCTTGCACGGCAGACTGTAACATATGTTGAAGCTGTTTATTAGTACTTGATTCCGGAACAACAGCCATTTTTTTACTTGTCTTTCTTTTTTTTTTGGTCTTTGGATAAAGATATCATGCATATATGATCCAAACGGTCAATAAACGATGAAATCATATACACTGATCGGATAATAGTAAAGTTTTCGTGCGAATCATGTTGAAGTTTAAGGAAGTATGATCATGAACACATTGAAGTTTGAACAGATCGAAAAGAATTAAGAAAGTAGTAACAAGTTGTTAGGGTTTGAGGTACGTACGTTGAGTATTGTCTTCTTTTTGTGAGGAAGAAAGAAGAGATGAGAGAGAAAGAGAAAGTTTGAGCAGTGAGTTATGAGTTATGAGTTATGAGTTATGAGTTATGAGTTGACTGGCAGCTCTACCTGAAAGTTGAAGGGAAAAAGTGATTTGGTAGGAATAGCTCACTAACTAGAATCATTCATTTTTGGTTTTTATTTATAACATGAAAATGGAAATGTGTGAAAACTTGGCTTATAAAATCGTGCTTTTGGTATCTAACGTATCTTATATTTTTTTTTTTGTATTAATTATTCTGTACAAATTTTATGTTGTACGTAGTACTTAGTAAAATATTATAAGGGTTAAGTATTAATTATTCTGTACAAATTTTTGTATTAAGTATTAATTATGGTCTTGATTTTCACTGCCAAATAACGAACACTCAGTCACAAATTCTTATTTATAAGGGTTATACAATAAATATCGTACACCAGAGTAAAAGTTAATTCAAAATGCTTAAAAGTTAAGGTTAACTACAAAAAATTGTACCATTAACGACGGGAAATCCCGTCGCTAAAGGCCAATAATCGTTGATTAATGACGGGATTTTCTGTCGCGAACCCGTCATAAAAAAAGGCCGTCGTTAATGGAAAATCCCGTCATTAACCCGTCGTAAAAGACATTTGCAACGGTTGTTCCCGTCTTTGTTTGGTTGTTAGCCCGTCGCAAAAGGGCTTTTGCGATGGGATTTTTGACCCGTCGTAATTAGGTTGTCATTAAAGATACAAATTTTTGTAGTGTATATGTAAAAGTTATCTTTTTTTTAGTGATAGTTTTTTCATTTTAATAAAATTTATTTCTTCAAAATCACTAATAATGTATAAAATTAATCATTTAACCTTTAAATGTTTATCTGTCAACTTTTCTTTTTACTAATATAAAAGTTAATCAAAACTAAGTTAAAGTTGCAAAAAAAAAAGGGTAAAAATTATCTTGGTGTACAGTAAATTTATTGTACACTTTGTGCGCGCAAGACCTTTTGACACTCAGTACTCTCGTGAGTACTCCCTCCGTATTTATTTAAGGGATACACTTGTCTTTTCCGGCCGTATTTATTTAAGAGATACACTTGCCATTTTTAGTAACTTATCAACCCCACCATCTAATTAAATAATACATTTAATTTACCCTATCACCCACCATCCTATTAAACAAATAATTTCATAAATCCACCCCACCTCCCACCACCAAAATAACATGGTTCTCACTTGTTTAATTATTAAAATATCTATCCAACCCCACTTGCTTTATTATTTTATTTCATTCAATTTTTCTTCTTAATACCCGTGCTCGGCCAAGTGTATCTCTAAAATAAATACGGAGGGAGTATTTGTGTAGAAAGATGGAGACCACTTCAGAGTTGTAGTGGATTAAGGAGTGGTTGGAGAAGAGGGGTGGAGGTACGTGGAACCAGGTAGACATGACTAGGCCTGTTCATCGGTCCAAACCCGGACCGGACCGAACCGGACAGGACCGATGACCAAAAAAAAAAAATTCTGACCCAAAGACCGGACCGAAAATAATCGGTGCAAGACCGGACCGGACCGATAAAATCGGTCTGAAACCCCGACCGGATCGATTGGACCGGTTCAACAAAATTAATATTTTTTTTTTTAACAACACAAAATAACTCAACAAAATTATTATATAGATATATCTAAAGCCCTACTGGTCGTGTATAATAGTATGGAGTATGGACCATCAGATGGCATGCATGGCTGCGTAGGATTTAAGATCCTAAATCATGTTACTCTGCTTGCTTATGCACATCAGCATATGCAATAATGCAAATGCAAGTTGTAACTAATAAGGCATTTAGCCAACTTTTATTAAATAAACAATTTGTCTTCACAAAATCCTCTAATCAGTCTAATGTAATCAAACTTTAAAACGTATGAAAAGTCCAAAAGTGTGAAACATGTTCACAAATCAAAAATATATAATACACGCTAAAACTCATATCTTTGTAAAATGAAAACTAAAACTAATTGAATAAAGCCTACAGAGGCCGACCAACTTCTTTGAGTATAAAATTATCCGACATTATTAATCTGCATGATTAAAAAAAATAGCATTAGTATTATCATAATAAAAAAAGTACGTAATCCATAAAAATAAAACATAGTAGCCAATTATATTTTACTAATATAAAACCTTGACATTTTCTTACCTCAATCATACAAAAAAGAACTAAAATGTTCATCATTCGTCACCACTTATCGAAGAGTTCTCAAATTCTAACAATTTAAGAATAAAAAATATGTCAGTAGGAAATTCGAAAAAAAAAAAAATTATATAAAAATATATAAGTAAACAAGGAACATACCCTTCTCAAGTTGCTCTAAATCTTCCAACTTTTCCTCCACATTCAATCTCTCATCGTTCTCTTTCTTAGGGCGTATCCAATCTTGAGTACAAATAAGAGCTTCTACCATCTACATAAATATGTAAAATTTAAATAAAAGTTAACTAGTAACAAAAAAAACATTAATATCAAAGTAGTAATAAAATTACCTTAGTAGTCAAAGAGCTTCTAAATTGATCAAGATGACGACCCCCTGCACTAAATGCAGACTCAGATGCAACTGTAGATATAGGAACGGCTAGCACATCGCGAGCTAAACGTGCTAAGATCGGATACCTATGAGCATTCATTTTCCACCAACCTAATATATCCATATCCAATTCATGTTCCCCTAACTGCTCATTTAAGTATCTATCAAATTCTGAACTTGAATATCTGTTATCGGTTCTCAACTTTTTCACTTGTTCTTCAATATCTTTCTTGAGATCAAAGCTAGTAGAATGTGAAGAACTTGCAGAAGTCATCACATCATTATTAGGACTAAAAGCTGCATATATCCTCCTATAGTCATCAAACAACTTACACGCTTTATTATGCACTGCTTCACCTAGTTCTTCACCTTTAGTTGTTCCATACATACGATCAAAAACAAGTTTTAAACCTACAAGCTTCACTTTAGGATCAAGAATAGCCCCCATGTAGATTAACACATTCATCTTCTCAAGTTGCCCCCAATATTTATCAAACTTCTTTTTCATTGTTGTAGCCATTCTCATAAAATCTATATTATCACTAGCCATCCACTTATTTAATTGATCTAAAACACGTGCAATATAAAAGAATGTTGAATTGCTAGTCACATACAAGGAGCCAGAAACTTGTTCATTCAATGTCTTAAACTCCTTCAGAAATAAAGCAAACCCTTCACATACTTTCCAATCATTTTCTGAGGGAGCCCCCGCATTTTCCATTTCAAATTGTAATTCAATAGGATCTTCATTATCATCTCCAGCAAGCACAGCTTCCAAATCAGAATCTAGTTGGGGATTAGTTGGAATATCCATCCTCCAAAAAATATCACGAAACTTCAAGGCTCTATCCAACATGTCAAATGTAGAGTTCCATCTAGTAGGAACATCTAAAGAAGGTGATAATTGGCTTCGCACATATTTTTCAGCAAGATCTTTAAATAGTTTCAATCTAGAAGGAGAACTCTTAACAAATTTCACAGCATATCTAACTTTATCAATAGATTTCTTGTTATTTTTCAGCCCATCCCACACAATAAGGTTAATGATATGAGCAACACACCTCATATGCAAGTAATCCCCATTACCAATGCATGTTGATTTTTTTTGCATCATTTTTTTCAATTCTAGACATGCAACATCATTAGAACTTGCATTATCTACGGTCACAGTAAATAATCATCCAAACCCCAATCAACCAAACATTCCTTTACATCTTTAGCAATGGCCTTACCTTTGTGGCTAAAAATAGGACAAAAATTCAAAATCTTTTTATGTAACTTCCATTCATCATCAATAAAATGAGCAGTGAGGCACATGTAATTGATTTTCTGATTACTTGTCCATGTATCAGTTGTAACAGAAACCCTTTGACATTTCATTCGCAAAAACTCCTTTAAATTTGTCTTTTCTTTCCCATAAAGTTGCAAACAGTCACGAGCAATAGTAAAACGTGATGGTATATGAAATTTAGGACAACAAGTTGCCATAAGATGCCTGAATCCAGGTTTCTCCACATGACGAAAAGGTAACTCATCTACTATGATCATGTAAGAAATTGCATCTCTAACATCTTTGACATTCAAAACCCAATTTTTAACATTTGCTTCTCCTCCTCCTCTATCAATGTCAAACACCAATTCAGCTTGTTTACCTTTCATTTTAGACTTATTTGCAGGATTAGCAGGACATCTTTCCCAATGATATTTCACATTTTTAGAGCCATTAGAATGAACATCACAAGCAAAAGTTACCTTTTCACAATACTTACACTCAGCTCTATTCTTCCCTTTTTCCATGCACCCAATATTCAGCTCTCCTCCCTTTTGAGCCCTGGATGTATTCTCTTCCCACCATTTTTTGTCTTAATGGTAACAAAGCTTTCGTTGTTTGATCCTTTGTCTCTACAAGGTCATCATCTTGAGACTCACCACTACTAACATCTAACGTGGCAGCTCCATGTACTTCTACAAATGATTCTTGAGTTTCTGACTCGGAGATTGATCGTTTACTTCTTTTTGTAGGGCCTGACATCTGTAAGAGAAGAATATAATAAAGGAATATTAAAATGTAAAGTAATTGCAAATAAATAATTGGCAAGATTGAGGAATAAATACTTATAATCATTAATTCATGGTATCAACGAGATTTATGCATTCATGGTATTAATCTGCTATAGTCTATAGATTTCCTATACATAAACTCAAAGTAAAAGAACTCAAACTGAATACGGATTGGCAGATACGGAGTATCAAAGTATGCAAAGTAGTACGAACTTTCCATTACATTAAAAAACACTATGACTCCACTACTCTAAAGTCTAAACTCTAAACACTATATACAGCATAACAGCAAGTCAACAAGTATGCATCTCCCATATCAGTTGAGATAAAAGTCTAAGCCATATTAAATTGGGAAGAGTACAGCTACATAAATGCTCAAAGCCATAACTCACAAGCCAGTAACAATTCGAATATCGTATCACTAATTCACTATCTCAGTCAAACTCAAAGTTAAATAACACAAACTGAATACGGAGTACTCAATTACTCATAATTCAGGAAGTCAAAAATCATAATTGATCACTGGCAATAACATTTATTCAGTTTTAAGATTATTGTAAAAACTTAGCACCATGAAAAAAAATACACATATACATACTACGTACTCCATAGATAAATACATACAAATTAGTAAAAAAAAAATAGATATTCTTAATTGATTTAAGTACCAGTCGCTGATTAGTTAGATGGGAAAAAACTTATACGGTGTAGCAAGAAAAAGGCACCATTAACTAGTTAGGTTATAGGTGGTTATTACTTTATTCCATTAATTCTTTTGTAAGGTGGGTATTTTATTTGCAGATAAAACACATAGGAATGCCATTAATCGGAATTTTTACATAATAACTTAATTTACATTCATTGAAAAAGCAAACTACCATTACAATTTACACGCTTTACAACATGAAGGCAGGAAATCGAAACAACAAAACAGCAAACTTGCTAATTAAAAAAACCAGAAAGGCAGGAAATCGAAGGAACATGAAGGAATTAAGAAAAATTAAGCAACACTTACCAGTTACCACTTTTAAGGAATTGAGATGAAATTGACTAACAAATTGACGATCATCTGTAAATACCAACCGGCAGAGAAGAAGATGAATAGCGTTATAGCGTGGAGAGTTAGGGTTATGATGAAGTGATTGCAGTTTTAACTTTTAAGCGCTTAAAATCTTTTTAATAACCGCAAGCCCGCAAGCCCGCAAGCCCGCAATATGGCAACAATTCAGCGTAATTATTTTTTCAAAAAAAAATTTAATTTTTAAAAACCGGTCTTCGGTCCGGTCCGGGTTTTTTTCGGGTTTGGACCGGACCGGACCGAAACCCGAATTTTCATTTTGGAAGACCCGAAGACCGGACCGAAAAAAATCGGTCTGGTCCGGTCCGGTCCGGTCCGATCCGGCCTAATTTTTCGGTCCGGACCGATTTTTGCACAGGCCTAGACATGACAAATGGGTCATCTAGATCGGGTTTGGATCAGGTTATTTTACTTCAAATCCGGTTCGGATTACGTAGAAATCGGATTAATTGGGTCAGTTTTAACAGTAGCCAGGTAATCGAGAAGGTCAAGTTAAAATAGGGTGGACCCAAATCTGACATACTCCCTCTGTCCTTTAATACTCGCACCGTTTTGACTGGGTACGCTTGCATGCCAATGCACAACTTTGACCACCAATATCTTTAACTACATATTATAAAACTCATAAAAATATTAAAAATTTGAAAATATACATTAGGATGAATCCAACAATATATTATACTAGTCTTATATGCACGCGATGCGTGCGAGATAATATCAGAAATTTAAATTGTTTTATTGCAACTAATCACCAAAAATAATAATAGATTATGTAAATAATCTATTTATGTTTAACAATCTCATTATGTATAGCATATATTATGTATATATGATATCTATGTATAGGATATCAATAAAAAATAATCAGCCATAATTGGCGCATAATTAGCGATACTATTGCTGTAAATTAGCAACATGATTGCTGATTATCATGGCAGAATATTGCCTTAATTGTACATTGTATATTTATACTCCTAATCTATGAATGCAAAGATACAGAGTTATCATATCTTACAAATAGTATGCCACAAAATTTGTGGCTTCACTTCTTGGACCGTAGTATTGAATGCTAGATGGTCTCCATAACTGGATGTGACTTCACTTCTTAGAACGCAACTCATTTTACTTTTAGCTTATGTTTGAGTAAGAAGTAGATCTGAATTTCTTGACTCCTCTCTTTGGTCGAACGTATTCAATGGTGTAAGCGAGTGGTGCTGACGTATTGCAATGATTTACTACTACTACTGGAACCGTCTTTACCACCTTTTGATTCCATTAGAACATTCACTCTTCACTAAAGAATGAAACCAGAAATCATATGTCAGCAAATATTGCAAAAATATGATATATTTAGGAGTACTTCGAATAAAAACATCAATCACGCTAAATCATACGTCACCTTGCAAACTCGAAAACAGGAATTTATGAACATCAATCGCATGCCCGTTGATGAGGGAGTTCAAGAAGCCCAACTGCACAGGGCCCAAAAATTTAAAAGGTGTAAGGTTTAAAAAAAGGGCCCAAAAAAATTTACTACATCTATTAATCTATTATACCTTACATTGGAAAGCTGCATTCTCTTTTATCTTCCTAATGAGGAAAGCCAGCTTCCTCATTGTTTCTCACGCCATCATCATCAATCTTCCATCTTCTTTGCTCTTCCATTTTCTCCAACAATTCTACTTCAAATTACTAAAATAAAGTAGTCCAATTCCCATTAATCTCCCAATTGTCAATGGAAAAATACAGATTTTTCTTAATGGCTATGAACATCTAAAAATCAATTCCCATTAAATGTTTCTCATCAAACGTTTTGATTTTTTCCAGTAATGTATAATCTTTGTTCCTACTCCTATATTTAATAGAATAACAGTACTCTAATTATACAAAAATGATGTACACATATAACTGGTGTATTTGAAGAGAAATCAAAAGTTGGAGCAGAGCCTTGGAGGAAGTTCTGAAAATAAATCACTTTGTTACTATATATGGCACTTCAATATTGTTAAATTGTTTAAATTTTATTGTGATTTCTAAATTATGAGCTAATTGATACTCAGAGAATGGCCCAATTTTAATTTTAGAACAGGCCCCTAGAATCTTTAAGAAGGCCCTGATCAGTCGAAAACAGAAATCCAATCGAATTATAATGTAAAACATCAATATCAAAGCCGATTTTATAGGGAAAGAGTAAACTGAAGACGGGCTTAACTTGTGAAATTAAAACTCAAATTCACAAAATAAAAACTGAGTTTCACATATATTTATTCAAATTACAACGGGTTTTCATAAAGTAGATCAAGGAAGACATTGTAAAAATTATAGCCTAATTTCACTAATAATTCAAATTCTTTGGCAGACCTAGTCGAATTGATTAGGTAACCAAAGAAAATAGCCCAAATATTAAACAAAAACACCACATTCAATTACTTGCCGTTAAAAATAATATAATTAATTTTCTCAAAACATACCTAATTGAAAAACGTAAACACAGTATTGACAATGTTTCAACAATTTCACAGATTCCGACTGCAATTAATAACAAAAAACTTAAATGGAACAAAAACAACAAAAGAAATCAGATCTATAGAATTAAAACTCAAACAACAGAAAATTACAGCCAAAATTATCAAATACATAAACAGATTGCATGCATAAAATCCTAGATGAAATATCCCTAAACAATTTGCATGATATCGAAAATACACAAACTCTAGATCCAAATCAAACAAAAACTATAAATAACAACGATTGAAACGGAACAGTTAAAATCAAATCTAAGATCGGAAACATAAAATAAATAGGATCGAAGAAACTTACAGATAAATGGAAAATCAAGGAATGAACCAAAACCAATATCTCCAACCAACAACCCAATCTTCCAGAAAAACAAAGACCCCAGAATAATTACGAAATAATTGAAACGCAGATCATAGGAGAGAGAAAATTGAGGCAAAAGATTGGAGGATATGATAGAGAAAATTGCGTGAGATTGTTGGTGGTGACGGTCAGGAGCAAGGAGGGCCGACCAGACTGATGGTGGCGATGGCGTTGATCGGCGACGGCTGAGCAGGAGGAGAGAAAGTATGAGAGAGAAAAGTATGTACGCTTAAACAGAGGAAATTCTCGGGTTTTGAATGAAAGGCTGGGGGGTTTAATTAGAAGTGGGGGTAATTTCGTCAATTTACAGGGGGACACGAAAAGTGGTTTTACCCTTATACCCTCAGCTGTTCCTTTATATAATAGAGATACTAACATTTGTTTTCATATAATAGAAATAAAATAGGGTCAAAATGAATTATGAAAAAGTTGGATCAGCTTTTATTGGCTGTTACTGTAGATCAAAGTTTTCATCCATGGATAAATTTGGAGGTAAGATTTTTTTAAAAAAAAAAATTGTTAAAAAGTCAAACACGTGCTTGTCACGCGCCAATCAACGCCGGAAAGCAGTGGTTGACTACCGGAAAATCACATTTGGTCCTAATTCACAACAAAAAATCTCAATTGGGCCTTCTTTCACAACTTTTTTTTTAAAAGGTCCTTTCTTACAATTTTTGTGTTTTAAAAGATCTTTTCTGACAAATTTTCCAAAAAAAAAATAACGGCCCTACAACTATAAGAGCACACCATGATGATGGCGCACATGCATGAACTTTTTCTATATATATATACACTCCGTATTTTTTTTAAAACATTGTTGGCCGTGCGACAACGCTTGCAGGCCTAAGGTCAAGTTAAAGCACAACAACAAGCAACTTTGGGCCAAGCTCGAGGTGGGCTGGCGTGCAGTAGTAAGCAACTTTGGCCCAGCCTCGCTAGGGCTGGTGCGCTGCAGTAGCAAGCAACGCTAGACCAAGCCCGCGTCAAAGCGCTGCTGTGGGTGGCAGCAACTAGCGAGGCAACTTAAGGCCAAGACTTCCTCGTAATTTAAGGGCATACGTAGTATGTTAAAGTGGAGGTCAACAAGTAAGAGTTCGGAAAACTAGTTGTTGGCAAAGTAAAATGACGAAATAACAAATGTGCAAATCACATCCTTACATTTAAATCATTCTAGACCTTCAGTTGCTAATTCATTTTCTTTTGATTTTCATTAGAAAAAATGGCTAGAATTTCAGTTATGTTCATTATATTTTTGTAGGGACCTTTGAAATCTAAAAGAGAACTACTTTGCAAAATACTCATCCATGGACCATGATGATGGAGTATAGGCATTTGATATCATTTGGGGAGGCAGAGTGATTAGTGGATAGCATGACGATGGTTGTCATCAAAGGAGTGTATAACTGAATATGTAATCATTCTAACATCTTAAGAATGAGCATTTTCCCTTTAATCCAAACTCCATAGTCCTTGAGAATACTTATGGAGCGCAAAAATTGCTACATTGACAAATTCAGCTGGTTTTCATGTATATAAAACACCGTATTCTCAATACTTTCGTACTACGTATAATTTAATATGCTTTCCATCGAAAGGGGAAAATGATAAAAAGAAGGTAAATCAATGTGATAAACAAAAATTACAAGCTACTCTGTATAATTATATGTACCGGAATTTAGAGGCAAATCTTTCCCTCCCTTCTACGAGAGAACTTCACGCTAGGAAACGCTGATATGCATTCCAACAGTTGTTTGCTTCACTTGTGCAGACCGTTCCGTTACTGGTTTTCACATCAACTAAATAACTTGTCAACTACAGTACATGCACACAGACAAATCTCACAGGCAAATCAGCAGAGGACTGTTTTCTGATGGTCATACCAAACTCTGTATTCATTTACAAACCACCTCAACAGCACCAGCAAGTTTCTGATAGAACACAAAACAGTAAACCTCCAATGGCAGAAGAATCAAACAGTCCTTATAAGTGATGCATCACTCGGTTGATATGCAATAACGTTCTGGTTAGTATGAAGTAGGGAAGACGTACTTGTTTAAAAAATGATGCGTGTATATTTTCCAAGTAAAATTTAAGCTGTTACTCCCACAACTTAACAACCATGCTCCGAAGGCTTTCAGTTACTAGGGGCCTCAGCTACTAGTGTGGAATTCTTAGAGCGAAGCAATTGCTGCTGCTTCTTAAGGAAGACTGCATACAGAAGTTCATTCCATGTATCAGGAACACCAGGCAAACACCAATGACTACAGTCTTGCCTGTGAATCGGGGCTGGTTTTGGCCCCAGATAGTAGAGTGATGAATGAGCCTCTCTTCTCTGTAAAGTCAAATAGGTTACATTCAACAAGTTCACTTTACTCACATGAGATTTGTTTGCATGATCCGCAAGAGCATCATTCACAGTATTGAAATGGCCCCAAGTATGGGGCAAGTATGGAGCCGTCAAGTCTGGCATTGTTTCCAAATGACAAGTACCACCAGTTTTCCAGTCGCCTCCACTGTAGAAGAGATTTCCCTCATTAGTAATTGTTCTTTAAATACAAGAAACTCTAAAACAAGTAAATGAAATTAGAAATCAAGTACAGGCTCCCACCTAGCTAGGTTTGCAAGGGTCAACCGGTCAAATATAGAGCAAAGTGCACCACGCCAGTTGGCTTTCAATATTTCACTTAATTTCTAGGTTTGGAGAAAGGAAGAAAACATGGATAGCTAGCTATAATGCCAAACAGGAAGTTACAAATGGATCAAAGGATAAGACATAGGAATCAAGTAAAACCACATTCAAAAACAATACATGGGAGATGCTTATCAGGGATCTTGTAAATTACAAAAGCATTAGTAGAGTTCCTTAACAGTTGCAGATAATGATGTAGGTGTTTACCAGTTCCCTTGTTGTCTAAAGTAGGAAAAACTTTCCTAGTCACACAAGGTGGGTTTGATACTCCTTCCGTATTTAATTAAAAGATATACTTTGACCGGCACGTAGTTTTTGGAGAGTGAGTTGAATTATTTATTGTAGTAAAAAGATAATGTGAGTAAGTGGTGCAGACCACAAGAAGGAGAGAAATATTTATATAATTGGAAGTGGGGACCATGACATGCCAAAAAGGAAAGTGTATCTTTTAATTAAATACGGAGGGAGTATAATGATATCACTAGCTAATATAAATGATATTTATTGCTGTTAAGTAAAATCTTACATGGGAAATAGTTAAAGTAGCATATAAACATACCTATAAGTTCCATAACAAAATATAAGCAAGTAACCGATGGAAGACCCAAGTTAATCCAAACATTGATGGGTTTAATGATGGAACTACATGATGGACTTCATTTTGTGTCGTGGGCTACCAACTTGTGGAATTAACTTTTGGTCATATTATATGTATACCAAGTTAATCAAAAATCAATTATATTTGCAACATATAGAAAAATTACTCCCTCCGGTTTTTTTTTATACCCAATTATTGTAGACTCTTGTTTCTAGGAGAGGTGAGTTAGTGGGCATAAAAAGAATGTGAAAATAGTAAGAGAGAGGTAGTAAAATGGTGCAAAGTATTACTACTTTGTCGAAGCTTGATTTGAAATAAAATGCCTGATTAACTTTTCCCTCAAAAATGGTGGGTAGGTGTAAGAAAAAAGCGGGTAAAGTAGGAGAGAGAGAGAGAGAGAGACAAGGGGTAAGATTATATAGTTGCCAAAAATAATATAAAGTAGAAGGCTAGAACAAACAAAGCACCCTCTTATGGGGAAAAAATCAGAGGGAGTATGAAGAAACAAAAAGAATCCTTGCAAATTTAGAGGTTTTACGAATTATCTCAAGGAAATTAAGCAAAACTTGATCCATACGGACCATATAGTAGAGCTTATTCAGGACATGGCTCTTGATAGAAAACAAGGAATTCTAGAATCTATGCGACAAAGAGGATCATGTTATATTGTTTTTTTAGGCTTTTATGCAGTGTGTGTAAACCCTTGTGCATGTTTATCCTATGTGATACCTCATTGTTATTGATTTAGCTCTTTTAGTTTCTACCTCCCCCTCCTGCGTTCTTCCTACCTCTGTAGAAAGAATGGTTGTAGACTGGTTGACTCTAACCCTTTAGTTGAACACTCTTTCTCGACTTTTCTATAGGTCGTACCTTTCATAAATTCATAGACAAACCTTTACTAATTTCCTATAACTATTCAGGAAAAGAGATCGTACATTTGAACCTCCTAACCCTCTAATAGAGAGATTGTTACAACCAAATTTACGATACATGTCGCAAATATTGTTCTTGGTATTTCTCTTGTACAATGATTTACGTTTGGTCTTTGGAGCTTTACATCTAAACAGATCAGCAGTGAATGGCAAAATTTCCAAATAGGCATCTTCATCCAAGAGCCAATGATAAAAAAAACAAATGATTTTTCTTTCACCCAAAGAGAGACTAAAAGATAAGCTTAAAGGTAGTGGAGTAACAATTAACCCTTTCATTTGACCAATTAACGCCTATAAAGAGGACAAAATGCCAATAAAAATCCAGTTAAGGTCTAATTTTAAATCCGATCCACGCATGAAAAATAAATACGACCCCTTGTTCACTAAGATGGTTACTCCTCTTTATGTTGACTGAGCATCAGATCGCTAAATCGTGGCCTACAGTCACTAGGAGTGAAGACAAGTTCAATACAGTTATAGTTTACCTTCTAAGCTTAATAGCATTTTACACTAGATGCAATTTAGGAATGAGTTTGATAAATCCATTTTTATTTTATTGATAATGCTATTTAATATTGGTTTCCTTTTATGTTGAATTTCATGTCTCCCATTTTTCTACGTCGTAAATATAGTTCACTTGTTTGTGTAAAATCATTTGGACTACAAAGTACCCCACAACATAGGTGTGGCAAAGATGATGTATATAGAGGTGAATGTGTGGTAATAAAAGAAGAAGACAAAAATGAAGAGATCCGCAATAGGGTTGGAGTTGCAGTTATCAAGGATAAGATGAAAGAGAACCAACTTAGAGGCTTAGATAGGTCCAATGCAAATATTAAGAGGCACCTATTCGAAAAATGGAAAATTGAAATGACTGAAACTTCAAAAGTATCAATTTTCCAAAGATGACTGGGGTGAAAAGAGGAAAGAAAATTATTTGGTCTTCAACATCATATTGCACTGGATAAGCATTAGTTGATAAGAATGATTTACAAGATCAACTAAAAGAAAATTTTGTCTGTGTAGTGAAGCTGACCACATTCGCAAAAATTCTTCTCTTCCAACCATATGTTTGCAATGCAATATGATCAGAAAGATCAAATTCTTTCATTTTTTCTTTAACACATTTCATCCAACTCTTAGTCTGTCTCAGTCTTCTATTAATATCAATAATTGGTAAGACTTTTATGAATAAAAACAAAGAAGAAATTCTATTTTGACACACCTATGATAACTCCATTGACAAGTCAACTTTTTAAGCACCATTTTTTAGAATGTTTCCAAGATAATGACACCTTTCTTTCATAGTCCACCAACTAATCCTCCTTTGAATATTAGTTAGAGAAAATATTGTAGAAAAGTATTCTACATTTCTACTATACAGCAACTACGGAACTACCATCCCTACCCCTCTTTTCCTTTTTCTCCGTATATGTTTTTTATTGCATAATGTAGACAAACTTAAGTTCCCCACCCTTTTTGTCCTTCCCAATTTTCTTTTCTCCATAAATATACTATATGGATACTGGATCTGGGATTCAACATCTAAAGTTTGTTCAAATTTGAAGAGGGAGGTTGGACTGTGATAGTTAGCATCCATTCCCTAATACCCTGTCCATTTCAGGTTAATAGCAACATTTTGATTTTCACGTTTGCCAACGCACAACTTTGACCATTCATATCTTTAATTATCATTTAGTAAAAATTGTATATAAAATATATTTCAAAAATATATATTAAAACTAATCTAACAACATTTTACATAATCGCATTTGTGTTTTATATACTAGTAAAAAAAATATGGTCAAACATGGTGAATAGTGTAAAAGTCAAAGTGTTGCAATCCTGAAACGTAGGAACTATTCATTTTTAGTTAAAAAAATGCATTACAGCTATATTATTTTGACCTTGAACCTGAGGTTTTATAATTCAGTAATTCGGTAGCTCTTATTGGAGCTTATTAGCCCTTATCTGAACTTAATTTTATTTTTCTGAAATAAAATAAACAAGCATTTGCCTACACCTATTTCTATAAGAATTCTGAATTTGTATCATTTTGTATGCAGAAAGGTGACTATGTACCATTATAACAGAGCTGAATTATCGATCAAGCGGATAATGTCCAGTTTGTTTAGCCAAACTAAGAAAGAATGTCCATTCAACCATGCCATTTTCAAACCACTAATCTCTATTGTATAAGCCAACTCTTGAGGTTGACTTGTTTGGTGTCCCTCCTAGGAAATGCCTAAACTACCCCCTTAATTAATGTTAATAAAAATATAATATTGTCTTAAGGAATATTTGTTGTTCCTATATTTAATAGTATAATAGTATAAAATTCCACGCACGCATCGTGTGTATAGACACTAGTTTATTCATAAGTAAACCAGATGATACTAGTGTGAATAAAAATCTCATATCCTAGTATGCTACTATGCTAGTTGCATTCTAGGCTAGCTCAACCACCATGTGAAAAGATAAGCTTTGTCAAGTATGGAATTTACATAAACAGAGAGTTACAATGATAAAATGATATCCCACATCTTTATACAACTTTCCATACTCTTGTCTGACAAAAGATAATGTATAGAAGAATGAAGACATGTAAATGCAAACAAGAGATCCAAATATATTGTAAACAGAGGGGGGGCGGGGGGGAGCATAACATTACACTAGTCCTTAATGCCTCTATGAAGATTCTAGCCAAGGGCAAGGTAAGGGGATACTTAACCACATTCAGCCTCTAAAGAAAAGTAAACTTGGGCATGTTTTGTTTCTGCGTGAATTAATTGACTAGCTCAGTATTCATGTCATCGCCAGAGATGAATATAGAAATGTCCTTTAGATGTATCCTAACAAAATATCTAGTATGACAGATCTATCAATCCCTCCTAAACATCATATATTATTCAAAACGAGACAAAAAGGAAAAAGTTATCAGCGAAATCAAACCTGAAGTGCACGGGAGCATAGGATCGAAAGAAGATGCTTGTCTTGTTCGTATCTACTTGACTATCTATCCAGCTGGCAACAGTCTCTATTGACCGTCTAAAAGCAGTTTCAACAGTCATATTCATCTTTACAGCATTTCCTTCTTCAAAGTAACAACCACTGAAGAGTTGTAAATCAGATGTTAAGAAGTTCTAAAGGTAAAAAATATATAGAGAAAGCAACATCAAAGATAAAATGATAACAATCACAAACAATAATCAACAAAATGTAATCCTATGAATTCCAATCAGTCAACCGAAGTGAAAAGATGATGTGATCAACTGCCTGGGCTCAAGTAAGGGTGAAAGAAGCAACCGAAGAGGGACACGTAAAAGAATACAATTGGGAATTTTTCCCAATTTAAAAACAATAGAGTAACAAAATGTAACTAATAACATTTTGAAATCCCATGAAAAAAGAAAAGTTAACACTCAAATTTCACTTGGTACAAATTAATCACAAAGTTGTCAGACAAGCTATTTACACAGATTGATTTGAAGCAGCAAAAGGAATTGAAGCCTACTACATCCTGATCCTCAGACCTAAGAACGTCATGGATGCCAGAGCTTGTCAACATCTAGGCTACAGTATCATGAGAAAACACTGCCTATCAATGAAAATGTACAAGACCAAAACAGTAAATGGCTATTAAACTTGAAGTAGATTTATTCAACTAAGAAAGACATCAGAGCCATAGATGAAACATCCTAACTCGATACAGTAATTGGGTTTTGAATAGTTTCTTTTTAAACAGCTAGCATTCAACAATATCATGGAGCTTTATCAGTCATAACAATGTGTAACTTCAAATGCTCCTCCTTTTTGGTCCTAATGTCGTCTCTCTACTTTCGTTTTGCTTCAAGAAGAAGACAAACTCTAATTATCAAGTTATAACCCACTTTAAAACCGTCTTTAAACACAAATCTGGGGTTCCTCATAAGGACAGAGCCATGAAAATTAGCTTTCCCATTCATCTTTCTTTTTTGTTTTCTCAAGTAACCAGTTGTGATAGCAATAGATTGCAGAGGATTTAAAAAGAAACTCATCATACAAAATCATAAGTGCACCCTGCGAGATAAATTGGTAGAGTGATTTCTAGAATCGACTCAGTCAAACAAAACCAAGACTTATACCTCTCTTAAACTCGAACAAGCAAACAAGCATAGTGTTTACCTCTTAATTGTCTTGTCATTAGTCCACCAATGTCCAGCATTTAAAATCAGCACATCAACATCTTTCCATTTGCCAGAGCTCCAATCCAGCTTATCCACTTTTAGAGTGTACTTCACATTTGGTGGGGAACCACCAGGAGGTCTGCCTTGCACTACTAAGAATGGAGCTCTGTAGTATTCAATAGTGCAATTATAATCCCGAAACATAAACACCAAAGACCCCATATGCTTTGTTATCGGGTTTCCATGTACTTCGTAGATTGAAGACTTATTAGAAACTGCAGAAGAAAGCATACACAGGAGGGATTCCCATTGGTTTCTTCCGATTGAGTCCCCGACAAATGCAAGCCTCTTGTTTCTAAGCTTTTCTAACATTGCCTTTGCGTCGAATCTGTAATGCTCAAACAAACAAAATACATAACATGTTAAAAACATCACACACTCAATTACATTCATAATGCAATAGCACACAAACAGCAGGAAACCTAAGTCCACAACACCACATACTACACTTCTTGATCATTCACGCAACGGAACAAGAGTTCTAATAAACAAATGTCAAATAACACCTACAAATGTGGAAGAAAGAACCCTAATTCCTCTTTATTTTTTAACTTGTTTTTTCATTTGGTGCAACAGAGAAGCACATAGGGCATTACCACCGACAGCTTTCAAAGCATCTTCTGGTACATCCTCCTAGGAGTTGACCTTCAACATCAAATTATAATCAAGCCAGCATAACAGCTATTTAAAATCATAATCCGCATTATACAATAATGATTAACAAGAAGTCAAGAACATTATTAAAATCAAAAAATGTATTTTAAATTTCTAATGACAGGGAAAATGGCAAGTGAAGGCAGTAAACAGTAATACGAACAAAAATCAGGAAGAACAACGCACAGTATATACTATGACAAATACAGAAAATACCCACATCAATGGGGCAGTGTAGGAACACAAACCAGGAAGAACAATGGCCAGTATCATGAGAAATACAGAAAACACATACATTAATCATACTTTAGACAGAATTCGATTCCAGGTCCCGGGGAGTTTACTAACTAAACTAGCAGACATCCACACATTAATCATACATGTAATTGCAGAATAATAACAAAGAAAATCATACATGTAATTGCAGAATAATAACAAAGAAAATGAAAACAAATTGTTTGTGTTTTTACCTGGGCATATTGCATTTGTTGGGTTGCCATCTCCATTTAGTGTAGGAATTATCAGGTCTACCATTCTCAGAACACCTAAAACCACCATCAATAAACAAACAATCTTTGGAATCATAAAGAGGATAAGTTTCATCCCAAACCCATTTCCCATCAAAATAATCACAATCTCCTTCTTCACTAAATCCCAACTCCGCATTACCACTAAGATTACCCCCAAACCACCACGTGACCCCAGCACGTGACCTTACCCCTCCTCCTCCATCTCCAACACCATTATCAAAGTAGAACAAGGAACATAATAGACACAAAGTTAGCACCAAAAAAGCAGCTATTGATAATGATAGTTCAAGTGCGGTTAACCGGTTGAGTTTCTTGAAGAAATCAAGCTGGTTCATACTTCCTAATGTTTGTGCAAAATTTCGAGCTTATGGGTATAATTTCAGTTGAAAAACTTGAAAATTTGTAATGGGTATAACCATACCAAAAAAAGGGTGATACTAAAATGTTGAGAAAAAGTCAAATAGCTGAATCTATGACTAATTTTCAGTTGAAAAATCTTGCAAATTGCTACAAGGAAGAAGGGTGTTCAAAACTGCAGAATATAGGTTCAAATTCCTGAATCTGTGAGTAAATTTCAGTTGGGAAACAACTTGAAAGTTTTGAAATTGGTAATAGTTAAATATTCCATAACTGTACAAAGAGAAAAGTTCAAACTGAAGCTTTATTGAGTATTTGGAGTTACAGAGAAGCAATAATAAATAAAAGCAGACAAAATTGGGTCTAAAAAGAAGTTTTTAAGAGAGAGAAAGAGAACGCATTGAATGCAATTACTGGGTGATGAATTAAATACATAATAACCAAGGATTAATTTATGAATGAATTAGGATTAGGAGTCGTGGTGTTGACGGTGAGACAAATTCGGGAAGTGGGGGAGTCTGGGACAGCTTGGAAGTAGGGATGTGCAAGAATTTTCATGCTGCCGAATATTATTATTTTATGATTCATATCATAATTAATCATATGTTATCAAATTATTGAAAGTTTATTTTAATTCATTAAGATAATGGAAAGAAGTTTCTTAACACTAATCTTTGTGTAATTGGGTGTAAGTCAAATTAATCTCAAGTTCTCAATTATTCTCATTAATCAATCACAAATATATACGAATTGAAGTATATAATACACATGTGTTATAATCATACTCCCACTACAATAATATTAATCTTATGTAAACTCTAATTCTAACAATATTACTCCTGTTATATTTTAACATCTTCTTACGTTGGAGCATAAAGAATACAGTAGAAAGAAGATTTTTGACACTAATCTTATGTAATTGGTTGTCTGTCAAATTAATCTCAAGTTCTCAATTATTCTCATTAATCATTTAATCCATCACAAATATATACGAAGTATATAATAAATATTATCCTACTCCAACTATAATAATATTAATCCTACGTAAACTCTAATTCTAACAACATTATAACTATACAAGATAGAATTATACTCCTATTATATTTTAGCATCCTCACACGTTGGAGCATGAATATCTCAAATAGGCAAATAATTCTCTCTTTGATAGCATCCCTATGAAATGACATTATGTGTAATGTGAAGTGTTGACTAACTATGACAAAACATACTCATACCCTGCTTGTGTTTCACTCCCAAAATTTCTTAGCTTCAAAAGTCAATGTTGTCATCGAATGATGGTATGCTTCTGCGGAGAAACGAGACATTGCGAAAGACCAATTAGCACAATCCAGCCAATGAACGAAAGACGAGTCAACGGACAACTTGCCAGGCCATTCCTAGTCGCACCACTCCTTTAGGTACATAGCAAAGTCAACACGTAAAAGGATGCATTGACTCATACATTTCTTAAAATATAGTACCACTCTTAATGTTGCTCCTCGGTAGTCTTTTTTCGGCATTAAATTTGAATCTGGCATAGTGAAAACCAGATAAAATCAAACTTCCTATCAAACAGTTGCACTTTTCTCTATCAGTTAAAAGAGGGACATACATGTAATGCTTAATTTGGAGGGTAATGCAAGTGTAATTCTTCCTACTTAAAATTAGAAATTTTGTAAGATTTTGTAGCCTCTCAACATTCTTACAAAATAGGAACTATTCCTTTGGAAAATTGCTCTACCTTTGAAGAACATCCTAAATAGACGAGAAATTATACAAAATGCATGTGTTTTGTTTTTTTGTTTTGCTCTTCCGTGGATGAAGATGTTTAACATTTATTCAGTTGTGTTTTTTATTTATAATTTTGGGTTATTAGTTGGTAAGGGATTTTTTAAAAATCGTAATGTTATGATTCATTTGAGAGACTTAATTAGATATTGCATTTTTCTCTTTCTTGAGGAAGATGCGAATAACATTTATAGAATTGCGCTTTATGTGGCAAATTTTTGGAGTTTTTGGCTCATTTGAAACGAACTCCCCCCCCCCCCCCCTTTGTTGTGTTGTTTTTAGTATTCTTTACCTTCCCTTTTGTATCTGTCACATTTAACTATCAAACTTCAAAAAACAATCAATCATCCAGAAGTCTCACCAACGCTTCACTACCCCTTCCACTATAAAATTTGCCTCCTCCTCCCCATCCAATACTGCACAACAAAACTCACCACCTCCTCCTCCTCCTCCTCCTCCTCCTCCTCATCTTCTCCCACATATTTCTTTTCTTTAAACACTAGCTACCTCATCCTCCACCTGATCTTATTCTTCCTCATATTTCTCGTCATATATTTTCAATCTCCACCACGTAATCCCTTTTTAACTTCGAGTACCGCCACTCTTTCTCCTCATATTCCCAATTAACTTCTTTAAAGTCCACTAATTCTATGGCGCAACAACATTTGTTGTGTCTCAACAACAATCACTACCGCCAGCGAATCCGAGAACTTTATCTCCAACAATGTTACCCATCTAAACTTATCAAATCCAAAAAATTAGGTCGACAACCCGAAGCCTGCCCAACCTACTAGTTTGACATACTTATCCTCAAAACATCTTTTAAAACAGTCGATGTCTTGTACCGTGTTTCTACCCACACCACCTTTCTTAAAATAATCAATTTACCTACTATCAATTTTTTCCAGCAAAGAATTGACTACTTATCCCACTTGTATATAAAAATTCAACTCAAATCTCCTAAAACTACGTGTTAGTCAATGTATAACACTTAGGTTCATCACCATATCAGTTTGAACATATTTAATCAAGTGAGAGTGTTTTATCTTCGCCTTATAAAAACATGAAGTTATATGAATATATGATCTTCTCTTAATTTATTGCAACTAAATAAATCTTATTGACCGAATGAGTTGAACAGAACGGGGCATAAAAATTGAATGAATGATGAAGCCGCAAGCCCAGTAGCACTTTTAAGTTTTAACCCGTCGTCCAGCCCAGTGATCGTATAAATACGTCTTCCTGAAAAAAAACGGCGTCGTATGAGTCATAAGAGATAGTTGAACCCTAGTCTCGCTCTCCCGCTCATCGACTGCACTTCCATTTCTCATTCTTACCTTAAACCCTAGTTTCTCTCTCTTCTCTCAACAGCAAGATGAAGCTCGTCAGGTAATTGTTCTTCACTTTTTGTCCATTGAATTTTGATTGTAGTTTCTTCATTTTCGTATTCAATTTTCCGAACAACTTAGTTCTTAATCGTCGCAAATTGTCTTTGCTGTAAAATTCGTATGGAACAGATTTTTGATGAAATTGAACAACGAGACGGTTTCAATCGAGCTCAAGAATGGAACTGTAGTTCATGGAACTATCACAGGTTTTACTCTTTCTCTCTCCTAAATCGCCAATTTATGGTTTTTGTGAAGTTTTGGGGTAATTTTTTGTTTTGCGTTGTTCTTTTTTACCCCTAAAATCAATGTCTACGCAACCTAACTGATAGAGTTGGTAGTTCGTTCTTTTTTTCGGGTGTTACATTGATGTTTCTTGGCTATCTGAGGTGGTTGATTGATAATATTGGGTTTTATTTTCGTGTGCTGATTAAATGGAGTTGTCTTTAGGTTTCTTACCGTTATTGCGAGGGTTTAGCAGCTTGGTGGAGAATCATTTGCTATTATGATCTACTTGATTAGTTTGTAATCAGTTTGATAAATTCTAATGGGAGAGATCATAAATCGTGCTCAATGGGCTGTGTTATTGTGTATCTAAATAGTACAAAAGGGGTGAGAAGTTGTGGTTTCTAGCATGTTGTTGTATGGTTGTATTTCCTTACGATTGAGTAGGCTATCAATATCAGCAGTCTGGCTTTATTAGTATGTTTTTTAACTAGTTTGATATATGAAATACAATTTAGGTGTTTAAAGTAACATTGGGTTGTTAGATTTATGATATAATTTGATTTTTGTGTTACTTTCCGTGGAAAAGCGCAAGTCATAGATTTTCCATCTCTTGTTGGATGAACAAGTAATCTCAATGATTTTAGATCGAGATGGTGTTTGTTTAAGTGTAGAATGGACGAATGGGGAGGTTGGGACACTCTTGTTTGTTTTGCTAGAAAAGGTGCTGATCAGGGGTTGTTGATAGGAGTCGGAGTATAGCATACGAGCTAATGCAAAGTCAATTAAAGCTCTAAAAGCTGAATCAAATCAACAGCCTCATCTTAAACAAGGGGATCATTATGGTGCTTAAGTATTAGGATCTTTGTTCTCATTCCACTTTTGATCTTTGTAGTTTTAGAAATCACAACTAGCCTTAGTTTAAAAAGGCGCAAGGCGCACTAAGGCGCACAAGGCTCAGGCGCACGCCTTTTGGATACAAGGCGCACATAATTTTCTAATAAACCTTAAAA
This sequence comes from Spinacia oleracea, assembly GCF_020520425.1. NCBI lineage: Eukaryota > Viridiplantae > Streptophyta > Magnoliopsida > Caryophyllales > Amaranthaceae > Spinacia > Spinacia oleracea. The sequence continues at coordinate 104,858,828 of NC_079487.1, forward strand.
TTCGGTATAGAAAAAAATTAACAGAATTTATACTCAAAACAACATATTTTTATTGGAGTGCCATATTTTCTTGCCGGTTCATAAGCATTACGACTTGCGCCTGGGCGCGCTTTTTTAAACTAAGCAACTAGCAGCTCAACAATGAATAGTTTTCTTATGATGAAGTCTGTAAATTAGACCCCCTAAACAAAACATTTAACACTTTGTTTCATCTCTCTCTGCTTGTGATGTAGTGAGCTTGGTAAAATTTTCTGTGGTTTTCCTGGATGTCTTGGACTATCATGTGGTATAAATACAAATTATGTAATCTTGCACCTGTTCCAATATGTTTCTTGCATATCCCTACAGAACTATTTGTCTCCTAATTTGGGTGTCTTCAACCTTAACCTAATTTAGTAGAAATGGTGTTTCAGGAACTGAACTGACTGAGACAAATGCATCATAAGTAAAGGAACACTTGAGCTTTTTTTAGGAAACAGGGATATTTTTAGTAATTTGGGTTGGGGGGGGGGGGGGGTAGAGGGGATGAAGTAGGTGGCTAGTAAACCACAACCAGGTGTCCAGGACACTAATATGGACTCAGAAAAGGCGAGGGAGAGTTTTCGGAAAGGATGGAGAAAAGTTTGTACATGTTATGGGCTTGGTTGCAATGTAGCGTTGAACAGATGCAGGCATAAATATGAGAATAATCTATGTTTGAAAAGGTTATTTGTGTTTCTATTTGGTGTAAATTTACTTTTGATATCAGTCATCTTCACAAGTAAAATATCTGAATAAAGGCCATTGGATTTGCAGGTATTGATATTGGTGATTGATATTGGGCTTTGATGTTCTTGAAAGTTTGAGGGTTTGTATCCCATAAAGAAAAAGAGTAAAATAATATACTAGTTTAGAGCTTTAGACATTCAACTGTGACTGTTACAATATGTCACTGACATTTTTTATTGAACCCGTTCACTTATTAGCAACCAAAACTTTCAAAAAGATATAAAGGAGGCTACAGATTCCCAGTTTTTCGTTTTTTTGGTAAGTGTCTGATTCATGTTTGGAATCATCAGATAAGTTGGGTTATGTCTTCACATTCAAAATATCATAAAGGCTTTGCATGTTTACTTCACTTCACTTCACTGGTATGTTTCAAATAAGTGTTCTCTCGCATGCTAGTGGCAGTTGCTAGCTTCTGAACCTACTATACAAGATCCTGGAGCACTTTTATTATTTATGAAGGACAGGGTACTTTTATTAGAAGAGTTATCAAAGGTCAAATATTGATAACATATATGTCGACCTCTTGTTTTGTAACCCTTGACGATATCTTTACATTTTCTCATCAGAGCATCTATATGCCTCTAATTCCATATAAATTCCACATTTTCCGCATTGTGCATTTTACCTTAAATACTCCTTGTTTACAGTGATGCCTTCTCCTGTAGTTAGGTTGCATGTCCATGAAGCATCCCTTTCTCCTTCCTTAACTAGTTACTTGGATTTACATAGCTAGCCAATTTTTTACCTTATGGGGACTTGCTGCAATAGTTACTTGCTAGTTTTCTTCCTGCTTGAGACAATGTAGGATGCAAGCTCCCATTGCTTTCATTGAATGATTCACCTTTACATCTTTGAAATATTTTTCATCAGTTTACCATAAGCGTTGATCATGATCTGAAAGTTCAGGGTATCTTGATTATCAATAGAGTTAGAGGTCATGTACTGTCTAGGGTGTACGAAAACTTTTTTGATACCAAGGGTTCCCCCGCAAGTTATATCATTGGCACTTTGTTGATTGTTATCTACATTGTTATCTCAGAAGTGCAAAAAACATGTTTGCAATTAAAAGTTGGTGTTGGTGGTTTTTTTGTTTAATGGCCTGGATTTATGTTCACCAAATTAACCTTTACCAATTTACCCCACCCTCTCAAGAGCTTCAGTCTAGGTTGTTTGATCGGTTCATTATTAGGATTTCAAATCACTTGCTTACACGATCTCGTACTCTTAAAGTTGGAATTGGTGAGTGAGAAGACAGATTAAAGAGAGACATTCAATGCGATTGAGGAAAGGAAGTTACCTTGCAAGTGAAAGGTGTCTCCTGGATTGTGACTGTCACCCTCTTTATATAATTATATAACATAATCATGTCTAAGAGGAACACACCATTCCCAATTCCTTACTCTGTGATGGAAGTATGCCGATGGCTTTGCAAAATTCCACCACTCTTCTACTGTGTTTCCATCCCCATGTCTTACCTTTATTTTTCTTTCCAAGGGAGATGGAGGTGTCCATTCATTCTTCTCCTTCCTCTTTCACTCTTTCACTTTTGACAACTGCGTAAGTAGTTTATGTGGTCAAACATACATGGACTGATTGGGTTTTGGGTTGAGGCCAAACTAATGGTTGTTTTGCGCTATAAATTTAATTACGAAAGTGACCATAGGCTTTGTTTCTATATACTTGTCTAGATAGACATGCATAGTGGGTCATGATAGAATTTGCCTTTTTGTTTTCAGTACAGTTTTCTCTTAAAATATGAAATAAGTAAAATTTTCTTGAAACAGGGAACTAGTGATATTTGACACCCATAAAGAATTTACGTGCGAATCAAACTGTGGGTCTCAGACTCCACATGCAAATTGAACGTATTCCATAGCCAGGCATCAGTCCCACGTTGACCAGTGTGGGTTATGGGACTCAACTCCGGTACCTTGTTTTTGACGAGAAAACTAATAATTCTTGCTTAGTGTGGTCACACATTTCTAAAGTTTATCTCAGATAGTAAGCTGAAAAGGATCTTTGTTATCTGGTGTCTTTATTTAGCATTCTTTTATAACCTGCTCTCGTCTCTGCCAACCCCGATTCTCTTTATTTTTGTTTGTGTTCTCTTCACCCGAGAAATTGAGACCATTGTACTTTATTTACAATGTGTAGGTAGAAGTTTTACAAGTTTTCAGCAAATGACAAATTGAGACCTCTGTTATAGTAGTCATTTGGTAGGCTGACTAATTGGTATTTGTTAAAAATGTAGAAAATGTGTAAACGTTTGTCCTGACCCCGAGTCATTTTAATTTTCCTAACTTCACTTTTATTATTCGGCAAATCACTCTAATAGTCTAATTCATCTGTCTTATCTTTCTCCCTATGCTATGGTTTGTTCTGATTTCTGTTCTCACTACTGACTTGTAGGTGTCGACATCAGCATGAACACACATTTAAAGACCGTCAAACTCACACCCAAGGGGAAAAACCCAGTAACTATGGATCACTTGAGTGTTAGAGGGAACAACATCCGATATTACATTCTTCCTGACAGCTTGAACCTTGAAACCCTACTCGTGGAGGAGACACCAAGAGTCAAGCCTAAAAAGGCCGCTGCTGGTATGGCCTCTTTAACAGTATTTTATTGAACATAATTGCATGAATATGTAGTATTAGCTGATCCCAAAAAGACTTCTGTTTTGCTGTACTGATGTTCTCTTTTTCCCCTTTATCTAAAATCCAGGGAGACCTGTGGGACGTGGAAGAGGCCGAGGCCGTGGTCGTGGAAGGGGTCGTGGTCGTTAATTTTGTGGCAGGCTGGCCCAATCGTTGTTCTTTTGGTCCTTGTAAACAGATCTTTTGTGACCGGAAAAAGTTCATCAGTGTCGAGGTGCGAACGTGATTACGCTTTGACTTTATCTGCCTTGTTGGCTGAGCTATGAATTGTACGTCGTATTTCTACTTAAGGACCTTAGTATTGAATATTGATAGATGTTGCAAAGAGGAGTGTACTTGTTAAGAATTAAACAGTCGCTAATTGTTTGTAGAAATTAGTCAAGTTATGTTTCATCATTATGATATTACTATTAGACCAGCTATTCTGTTTTCCCCAAGTTTATTACAGGCATTAATTTCTTCATTGGTTCCCCGGATTATGGATGTAAAATGTGAGCAGCACATTGCTAATGACATGAAATCGGGGATTAGGAAATTGATAAGCATGTGTCATTATAGATCTCTGCATTAAATATCCAAAGTCAATACTGCTGTACCCTAAAAAGGCGGTTAATTACCAGTTAATTGGGATGCTATCTGTTACTCTTTATCATATAGATTCATCTTCCATATCATTTCTTGTTCAAAAATGGGTCAAATACTTCACCTAATCGTTCTTTTGATTTCTCTTACAACTCCGGTAATCGAAGCTCAGTCGTTTAAAACACTAGTTGCTCCCATAACCCAAGTAAACCCTTCCACTTTTCTCTACACGATCACTCTCAATCGAAAAGAGAAACTTGTGATAGATCTTGAGTCACCATTCTCGTGGCACCATTGTCGTAAAGCATTTCCCCGTGTTTCATGCCAAGCGAAGCAATGCACTGCTGCACGCGGACCAAACCAAACCCCATGTCCTTCGCACAACCCTAGAACTCCATGTTCGACCTTACCTTCAAACCCGGTTAACCATTCATACGCCTCATCTCACTTAACCTACACCAATGTTTCAACCGCGTTTACTGATGGTCATAATCCCTTTGCACAAGCACACTACAAGAAGATCTTCCTGTCATGTGCCCCTAAGTTTCTAATTAAGTCCCTTCCTAAGGGCACTTCTGGGTTTGCTAGCCTTTCTAATGGAACTCTTTCTCTTGTATCACAGTTTTCTACTTCAAAAGTGCCGATAAAGTTCGGTATGTGCCTCGGGGATCAAGGAGTGGCCTTCTTTGGTGAAGGTCCCTTTTATTTGTTACCTCCTCCTGGAAGGGATGTAACCCAGTTGTTGAGTTATACTCCACTTTTAAAGCACCCATTTAGGGACACTTTAGGTCACTACATTGGGTTCAAAGGTATTTCCATCAACGGACAAGCAGTCGAATTCTCGAAGAAGATGCTTCCGTTTGATAAATTAGTGATGCTCAGCACGGTCACACCTTACACTATACTTAAAAGTTACATTTATAGGGTTTTTCTTCGACAATTTAAGAAGGCTACTCGTGGGATTCCTCGAGTAACCAAGGTTGCTCCTTTTGGGTTGTGCTTGAATACTAGCGATTTAGGGTCTACACGGGTTGGATTGCCCGTCCCTAAGATCGATTTGCAATTGATCAAAGGAGGGAATTGGACGATATTTGGAGCAAACTCGATGGTGCAAGTATCCAAAGACGTGGCGTGCCTTGCGTTTGTTAATGGTGGGAAGAAGGCTAAAAACGCGGTTGTGATAGGGTCGTATCAAATGCAACATAATTTCTTACTCTTTGATCTTGTTCGGTCTAGGCTCGGGTTTAGTTCTTTGTTATTTTTCTTTCAAACTACATGTAATAACTTCAATTTCACTTCTGGTGTGTGAACCAAATATAGGTTGAATGAAATAATGATCTTTCAATTTGCATGTGTAAGCTCAACTGATTTGGGAGTTAACTATTTTAACCGAGAGTGATCTTTAAAAACAATTATGTACAAAATAAGCTAAGTTGACGTGAAACCATCAAATCAGATGGTAACTAGCTTAGTTGGTTAAAATCTTGAGCGATAGATTTCTACAACCAAAAATAAAATAAAATGAAAACCATCAAAGCAATAGGATAGAGTAAGACCATCAACATTTTTGTGCAATTCAACAATCTAATAACAGGAAAAGTTGTCACAATGGAACTTAAAAAAACTATTCCAACACAAATGTCATTAACTAGCTTATACATGCATTTTCCAGAGTTCAACTGACAGGAGCCTTAAAGGTTTCATACAATAACAGAGCCTTCCATGACAGTAACAGCTTTTCCTCGAAGTTTAACTCTATTTTTCTGCTCATCCAACTGCAGCTTCAAAATCCCACTTCGCGGTGATGCCTGTTGCAGACAAAGAATTAATACGATGATCACAGTTGGCAACAGAAAAGAGAAGGGATAGACGGGAGAGAGTGGCGGTGAAGTGGTGATAGAGTAGAGCAAGGATAGTAGGGTGTATACCGCGAATGCAGTGAAATCTGACTTCCCCATCTTCTTGGACCAATACCATGCTAAAGCACAATGCGCGCTCCCACAAACTGGATCCTGCAAGGATATATTGCAACATCAATTCAATTATGTCCATTTCATAGAGAAAACCATTTCTTTTAACATCACATATTAGGACATTATATGGTTGACTAAGGGTGCGTTCTATTCACTTGATTTTCACTTATCTTTTCTGAACTTAACTGAACTTATCTTAACTTATTAAAACTTATTTTAGTCATAAATTGTACTTGGTCAACCCTTATTTTAGTTATAAACTTATCTGAACTTATTTTCCCCGAAATAAGTGGAAATAAGGTGAACAGAGCCTAAAACCCCCCAAAGAAACTTCCACTTACTTAAAAACTTTCTACAATAGTTTTACTGTGGACTTTATGATCCACTTAGACTAATCAGAAAAGCAAATATACTTTGAGAATTTTGCATCTTTGGAAGTCATTCTAAACCTTGATCATATCTGCAATGTAGCTTTTCTTAATTGGCAATATCAAATCACACACATAACTTAACCACAATTATTATTAAGATGATGTTCCCTCAAGTACAATGCAATAAAAGAATTCAGAGCATGAACTCTTTCTGAAAGAGATCTAGACAAAGTTATAAATATAATACCTCATCGATGCCATACTTTGGGCAGAAGAATCGACTAAAAAAATCAAACTCAGATCCAGATGGTGCAGCTGCAGATATGATCAACCCCCTGCCAGGGCATTTTTTAACTTCCTCAAGGTCAACTCTCATATCTGTAACAGCTTTTGCTGATGGCAAAACAACCTAAGAAATACTAACAAGTTAATAGTTTTCTTTCTGAAAACAGAAATTCAAACATTGCAAAAACATTACAAAATCCACCCATGAAACCCAACATGATGAGAAGAAGATGCAATGTTTTGACATATTGATAAAAAAAATAAGACTAGTGATTAAATTAAGTAAATGAACAGAGTTTGACATACAAATAGATCATCTGAAGCCGTCTTCTTCATATCGATGACAGAAGAACCTAATACTTTAGATATAGAAGAGGCCTCATCTAAACTGCATTCCGTTGTTGCAATAGCAGGAAAATCTAATTCGATCAAGAATGGTTGTCGTTCCACTTCACCTTTCTCGGACTCTTTTAGTTCAATCACTTTATGGGCCGTTAAGATGCCAGAGAGTGTTGAGAATTCTACTGTATTTTCCTTCACCAAACCGGATGTGAAACAAAAGTGTGCAGCCGCTAAGGTTGCATGACCACAGAGTTCTACCTGCAAAGTTCAGCAAAGTACTATCATACTTCAGTTCCATTGGCACACTTAAGAGTGAGTTTATCCCTCATACGCAACTCCAAACTCTGCCACATCAGTTTTCCATAACTTTTATCTGTTTTTTCGTTATTCAGACTCACACAAGACTCTCCCTACTTTTTCCACATTACCCACTTACAAGTAATTAAATAGGATAAAGTGTGATGATGTGACATGATTTGATTTGGTTGGAGGAAAAGGTGGAGTCTTGAGTGAGTCTTGGATTTTCAAACTCACCTCCAGACTTGTTGTAGTCTTTTATCACATGATCTCAAGAGTCTGGCTTTAGACACCCTTCCAGACTCCCCGGCTACTTTTGTCTTGCCTTTTCTGTGTAGAGTACATACAACACAATAAATTTAAAACTGGTGAAGCTAAAATGCATTTGCCCATCTATGCTAATAGTCCAATATATTAAAAAGCGTTGATAAGCAAGTCTATGTGTCATGTGGCACTCTTACTAATCTCACTCCAGGGCATCACCCGAGCCTAAATACTAAAATACTACTCCCTCCGTCCCGGAATACTTGACCTGTTTTCCTTATCGGGCCGTCCCTTAATACTTGACCTGTTTCTAAAAATGGAAATATTCTAACAATATTATATTATTTCTCACTCCACCCCTATTAACCCACCTACCCCCTACTCCATACAAAAAATAATTACAAATTCAACCCCTACTCTCCCCCAACCCCACCTCTTAACCCACCTCCCACTATCAACTACTACCTATTAAATTAAATAAGTCAATTCAAGTCCCTTAAACTCTGTGCCGGTCAAACCGGATCGAGTATTCCGTGACGGAGGGAGTAGTTAAATTTCAAAAGCTGTTTGATGTACTTTTACACATAACATATGCTACCATCACAAAATAAAGACAGAACCAAGTCCAAAACAATTAAGCTAGAATAATCAACTAAGTAAAGAGTGAAAATAAATTACAATTCTTCATATTCTCATCTTAATTTCATGAGTATCCTTCCTACCTCTAAGCATTTTTTCTTCTTCTGTTTTTGTTATTTTTGTATTGTAAGAAATACTCCCTCCGTTTTTTAATAAGAGTTACACTTATGGTCGTTTTTTAATAGGAGTTACATTTGTTTTCAAATAAGAGTTACACTTCATTTTTTGTTAAAGTTTTACTCCCCCATTCTCATTTTACTTGCTCAATTTGACCAATTTTTGTGAGTCTTTTTTTTTTTTTTATTAAAGTAGAGCAAGTAAAATGAGATTGAAGATACTCTGTAATATATGTCGGTCAAACTGTAACTCTTACTAAAAAAACGGAAGGAGTACGTGACGTCACAATCTCTATCATCTAGGACAATTTACATTGTACAAAGTACAATGCTACTCCATTCTTAATGGTTAAAGTCTTACTTATACTCTTACATTAGCAAGGGTGAAAGTCAAAATAAAAAGTGAAAAAAAAAGAAAAAAAAGAAAGAAGAGTTGACCTCAGTAACAGGAGTGAACCAACGGAGATGAAATCGAGGATGTGGGGAATCAGAAACAGGAAAAGGAATGAGATAACTAGTTTCAGAGATATTGAATTCAGCAGCAACTGATTGAAGCCACTCATTTTCTCTTTCCTCTTCGAGTAAACAAACAGCAGCTGGGTTACCCTTGAACTCGGAATCTGTGAACGCGTCAATCTGATACAAAATCAAAAACTCAGTGAGATCACTATCATAGCATTAGAAATTTAGAACACAGTGAAATCAAAAGATGCAGTATTGTTTGTTAGAATCTTACCACAGCGTATTTGACTGGCTTTTTGGTAATCCCCATTTTGATTTTGCGTTATCTTGTTAGTTCTTCCAGTTTAATTGGAAATGCAATCAGGAGTTTTAATAGACATGGGAAGAAAATTCGCGGGCAATTAGTCAACCTCACCAACCACGCCCACTTATGAAGTAAAAATACTCGTACCAATAGGATAAATAAAAAAGGTAACATTACTATTCACGCAATACTGTAAATATATTGAACTTTCAATAATTAATGGTATCAAAAATGAAAAAAAATAGTACCAAAAAAGTAATAATATCAAAAAAAATGAAACAATGATATCTTCTATGATATTTAATAAAATCATGCAAAATGATATAAAAAGTGAAACAACAGTACCTTAAAAAGACAATAGTATCAAAATGACATTATAAAAAACGAAACAATGGTATTTGCGTTACGGGATTCACTACATGTTACATAAAGTTCTTTTTATAACTGTTAGCCGCCTCTCCAACTTTCCACGTCCACTGATGAAGTGATGATTTAAAATTCGGTGTCTAGTCGAGTCATGTCGTGCTAGCTAGCTCTCTTACTAATTTTAAGATTTTTTGTTAATTGCTTAAATAATAAGTGAGTAGGCGTGCAGGCTGGCCCATAAAACTTATAGCGCTCACGCTAAATTTATAAGATGGTGTTCATCCATTACCCATGACCTATTGTTGTGCCTCTCATTTCATGCCACATTCACATCGGGCACTTGTCTTGCCAAACCAATTTTATGTTGGGCTCGGGCAGCCCGTTTGCTGGCTACCAGTCCATGCCCAACTCTAACCCCCACCCTAAGACATCTCCCAATCCAACCCCTGGAGTTTATGGAGGGAGAACATACTTCACGTACCGATTGCATGTTGATTCAGTGGTGATTTAGGCCGAACTTGGTAGGGAGGACCCCGTGTTCGATCCCCTACAACAACAATTGGGAAAGGACTGAAACCTATCCACCCAAAACTCGCCCCGATTCCGGATTAACCCTAAGGGCATGCTTGGATTAAGGGTAATGTATTAAAGGGGTAATAAAAGTCAAACTAAGGTAATTGAAGGTGATGATGAGGAGATGAAATGGTGGCAAGGGGAACAAGCTAGTGTTGGCAAGAAAAAAATAAAAGGAAAGAGGGAACAAATACCCTCATCATGGGGGGAATAGTTACCCACCATCCCACTAGGGTGATTATTACCCTCATTTGGGGTAATAACTTCCCCCCTTCCTCCCTTCTCTTTACAACACCACCACTACCACAACTTCTCATCACAATACCACCACACCACCCTCCTTGCAACCACCTCAATTCACCTTTATTGTCATTTTATTATAGTGGTTTGACTTTTATTACCCCAATAATCCATTGCACCCAATCCAAACGTGCCCTAAGGGTCAACCGAGTACTAACACCAAAAACAGACTTCACGTACGGTTAATAGTACATGAATTGCCATCCGCTTAAGAAATTTTTTAGAAACTGCAATTCTAGCATATATACAATCAGATTAAGAAGAATTTTAGAAACAGTTTCGGATGTTGGAAGTTAGAAACTTAAAACATTATTATTATTTACAAATGCAGCCAAGCCTTACATCCTAATCAATATCCTTGAAATAAATTGTGACAGTTCCAACAAGGCAACTGAGTTTATTAGTGTGGGATATAGCAACAATTTATAAATTACAACAAATTTCACATCCCACGAAGTCACCAAATCCCTTCCTTGGACATTTTCAGAAAACGGGACAGTGTAAGGCTAGGAATCTCCAACGGACCCGATTTTTTCTTCTGTATCTTTGTCGTCTTCACCGATTTCGAGCCTCTACTTTGTGTCTCTGTAACTGAGATCAAGTCATAGAACTGTTCCACATAGGAACAAAATCGCGAGTGAGATTGCTATTTTATTCACAAATATGACCTCAGTATCTTACAGCAAGAGGAAGAGGCAACACAATATTGTCATAACAGATGTAACACTGAAATTTCCATCCCTCATGAATCCTAGGCATATAACCTAAAAGAGTAAAAGCCCTTTTGGCTGGTTGCCTACATGATTGTCACTAATTAAATCAAATTTTCATTCTATATTTTATGGATGGTGAATATTACTGTCATTTTGGGGGTTGGCACTTGGCAGTTGGCAGTCTAGGCCTGGTCCACATTTAAGCAAGCCCATGTTTTAAGCCGAGTTAGAGAGGAGGGAAGGGGAGGTACACTTTCCATAAGTGTTAGCACTGGAACTCGAATCTGAGAACTTCAATTCACCAAGTGGATTTCCCACCACTATGCCAAACTTGGGTATGCACATCTTCATTTAGTCATAACATGGACATGCAAGTTATCTCACACTTCATATAACTTTTGACAATTTTTGTGGATGTCAACCAGTGTAGTTGGTAAAGTCTTGAGGGGGTGGTACCCAAAACCTGGGATTGAATCCCGTCTACATCATTTGTCGTCTTGCACCAAAAAAATAAATAAATAACTTCCAACAATTTTTTAATTCCAAATTATGACCATGAAAATATAGAATAGATCCTATTCTGTTTATAATTTTAAAATATCCTCCTCATTTCCGAACTTCCTTCTTAAACCCATAAGGCCATAACCATTTAAATTCCCAAGAAGTTACTTATAACAAGCTCCATTAAAAAATTCCAGGAGGGTGGGAGGGGGGAGGGGGGGTACATAAGGTTTAACGCATACTAACTATCATGGACCTGGAATTCAGTGGCTTTCTGAGGTTTAACACATCAACTATACAAGGTTACTTTAAATACCGTTTTCACACCAGATCACTTTAAACCACCCATATCGGGCATTTAAATTTAACCATTTGGCAAACTGTCCGAGGTCTTTCTAGCACCTATCACTGAGATGCTAATCTTTGAATGAAGGAGCCAAATAAGACAACATTGTCTCTACCAAAAAAGCTAAATGTGCATCAGTTGTAGAGGCTATTACCTCGCACACACCATGAAGCAACAACCTGTGGAAAGGATCTTGGACCTGAAGCAACAGAACTTCAGAATCATTGCCGTTCCCAATAAATGCGCGTATGCGGTTCTGGAAAGGAAGAAAATAAAGCATCAGAAAATTGCAAGACAAGGAACATGTTAGTGGGGACTGACAAGGGCTGGGGAAGCTGAGTACCAATAACAACTTTGCCAATACGACAATTACTGCTATTCACAAAGGGCTTTCTCATTTAAAACTTAGACGTGCTACAAATAAACAAAAACAAGAACAAAAGCTTACTGCTATTCAGAAACTACTCAAACAACTATAGGCTGAAATAGATCCCAAAAAAAAAAACCCTAATTCAGAGTAAAAAAAAATCTAAATTCAATATTATGCCTTCCAGTGGTATTACTAGTTCAAAACAAGAGGAGCCTGTGTCCTCTCCAACAGATGCAGCTTTTTCTTTATTGAAAAAATTAGCTATTTGAACATGAATGATCATTTTCAAACCAAGACTTCTCACACTTCTACTAAGTTCCCTGCAGAAACATAAACAAATTATTCTCCTACTGAAAACAAAGTTCACCTATGTTAGGATTAATATCAGCGAGTTCATTCCTCTGCCATAAGGAATAACAAAACCAAAGGCGTTATGTTGTTGTTGGTTTGACAAAGTTGTCTCTTTACACTTTAGAGAATGCGTATCCCAGAAGAAAGTCAGAATTTTGTTTCCCAAAACATGTATTGTAAACAATATGATAAACTGTGAACCTATTATTCACCACCTCTAACATGTACAACTAGATAATGGAACAATTGATGTTCGCCACATACCACACTTGAACTATGTACCAGAAATGTTAGAACACTTATACTGTGTTTGCATAGCAAGACAAAAGGGGAGGGGAGGGAAAGAAAAGAACGGGAACGGGAAAGAAAGGAAGGCATGAGGTGGAGCAAGAACAACCTGAAACAAAGGGCCCACACGCTTAGGAGGGCCTCGATCAAAGTGCATCGGCCAAAAAGAACAAAGGCTAGCTAATCCTACAGAATTTAAATGGCCTTAAACAATTTTTATGACAGCAAGTGAGCTCAAACCAAACTTGCGGGGGCTTGTTTGATATGTGGTAATCAAGTAAAGCAATCTGAACCTCTGATTCCCTTAGAACATGTATGGTTGGTGATTTTGAAAATTACTTTTCCCTTTAATTAGTGTTAGTTCCCTCAACTCCCTCAACCTTGATTACCACACCCCCGCTCGGGACTTACATAACCCCTAAAAGCTCCTATACACCATGACTACCATTGGCCCACCTTGACCACCACCCTAAACACCATCCTAATCCTATATCCACCACCAAACAACCCTCACAACACCAATCCGTAGCTTGATCCTACCACTCCAACCACCGTGGCTCCATCAGCGCCACCAACAACCCGGCCCATCAGCTTCACAAACAGCCCATCTCAATCCCTCCTCCCATCAAAAATCCTACCCCACTACCACCACCCCCACTAACAGCCGTACAACTAGCCTTCCATCCTACCCATATCAGCCAAAAGAATCTCCAACACATCCCATGAAGTCATGAACCACCTAGATAACCACCTCCACAGCCAACAACCACAACCATCAATTGTGTGTAGAGAGAGGGAGAGAGAAAGATTAAGATTTAAGACATACCCTTTATATATGAAATAAAGTTTTAGAGTCTAGATGGTTGAAATTGGCCAAAAAATCTCGCACTTTTATGGTCGAATTAAGCCAAATAAGCCTTTCTTATTGTTGGAAAGGGGTCATGTTTTATTAATTTTGGTGTTTTGTCTTCAAAATGTGATTACGATGTCCTTATATGAGATGGAAGCAGCGACATCAATGGATGACGGAGAAGAAAGATGGTAGTGGAGGAGGTTATGAAGGGGAAGAGGTGGAAATAGTAGTGGTGAGCAATAGAGGATGAAGATAAAGGTGGTTGAAAGAGAGAATAACACGAGGAATGTGGATATTGAAAGAAAATACCAACCGAACAGATATGATGTGTAATGATTTCAGTTTCTCACTTTCCCCTTTGAAACAAAAATATATATTTAAGTTCCCTTTCATGTTTCTTTTCCCCTAGTTTCCCTTTCTCTATTGAGAACCAAGTGGGAAAAATAGTCAAAACTAACATCACTCTTTTATCTCATAAACGAATGGGAAAAATATAAGCACAAAACTTCTATTGAGAAATACAAAATAAACAGTATGGCACAATACCTCATAGCCCTCGATGAGCTCAGGGAGAAAGCTACGTCGAAAAGCTTCCCTTGTTCGACAATCAATTTTATGCCATGCATTCATGACAGCCGTTTTGTCAGCGTCAACGTGGGTTTTACGCTTCTGAGAGCTTTGTCTAATGGACTCCAAAATGCTAGCCTACAAGAATACTTATACACGTGAAAAAGTTGTTGGAAATAGTATATTCATTTGAAGTTGCATAGTTTGGGAAACTAGTGCTGCTAAATTAGTATATTCAAAGTTGTTGCAAACAACTCTTTCTGTGTAATGTGTAATCTAGCTTTACATCCTTACTCTTCAAAATTAAGGACTCATACGACGAACAATATTTTAGACAAATAATTGCATATAATTGTCAACAATTGGAAACTGGAAGCAAGAACATTCAAGATTACACAAACATAGCCTTAAAAATCTTGAATTCCTGTCTTAAGGCACAAATTTATTACCTTAGATGAATCTTTATGGAAAGAAGCGAGTAAGGGTTGTATGAGATGGAAAGCGAGTAAGGGTGGTATGAGATGGAAAGAAAATGACCTCTTTATCCATGTCTGTGTTCCTAACTTTGTCCCAATCCCCCACATTGGCCATGCAAAACGATGACAATGGAACCTCCTCACCTGCAACAAACCATACATCAATAACAGGAAAAGAAGCCAGTTACAACCCACCCATCAGGGAATGTTAACTAAGCACCTCCTAACTAATGTCCACTCATGAGTCACATACATCAACATAAAAATTAAAATCACAAATTATTAGCCCGGTATCACGAGCAAACAACTTCCTAGCAAAGCTCTTCTTCAGAAGCAATTGGTAATTCTTTGAGTAACCAGACTACCAAAGAAGCATCCCAAGATCTAAACTCTAACACTTTATTTGGATAAGTTGAAATGGAGAGAAAGGGAGAGAAGGGAAAGGGAGCAACGTGTTCCCTTGTTTGGATAAGGGGTTGGGGGCAGGCAGGGGAGGGACAGGGAGCTCCTCATTTAATAAACAGCCATCCCTCCAAAATTGGAGAGATTTGGAGGGGAAATGAGGAGCTTCACCTTTCGTCTCCCTTTCTTTTCCCTCCCCTCCCTTTCTTTTGCCTTTTATCTTGTTATCTAAACAAAGAGTGAACTTGCGGGTTCAGGGCCTAAAAATAAAAATAAAATCTAAATATGAAGCAACTTACCCCAGGGTGGTGGAGCAAACAATCCCCTAATTTCTTCGGCATTAAGACGAGGGACGAGCTCCATCAAAAGTCGGTCATTCAATAATCTTCGTGATCGTCGATTGCCAACCTGCATCAAGTTCGAAAGAAAAATGCAGAGAGCAATAAGTGTGTTGAGATTAATAGCTACTCAGCGGATAGTGCAGACAAAGCACTTAATTGGCCAGGGTGTGGGAAGTATATTTTACAACAGCTAAATAGTTAAGGAAGATAAAGAGTGAATTTGAAGTTATTAAGAAAAGCCAAAAAGTGAATTAAGCTTATTAGAGATCGTAGTCCCTAAAAACTATCAAAGAAAAGAGTCAAAGAAGATGCAAGTAATGCAACTCTTATAGTTCAATCATTCCTCTTCCCTGCTCATAATCTCTCTTAACTTATCCTCCCTTTTTAATTTGCTGTTTGTTATTTAGCACATTGGAAAGAAAATCATGGGGGTATACATCATATACCAAAGGTCCAAACCATCAGATTGGATATGTACATGCCTGATGCCTCTTCAACTATATTTAAAGAAAGGGTAAAATTTAAACTCATCTACCCGGTATTTAAAAGGCTGCTAAAAGGATGAATATTATATGTACATAAGAACCTTAGTTTAAAAAGGCGCAAGGCGCACTAAGGCGCACAAGGGTCATGGAGCCTATGCGCAAAGCGCAAGGCTCAGGCGCGCGCCTTTTGGATACAAGGCGCACATAATTTTCTAATAAACCTTAAAGTTCTGTATAGAAAAAAATTAACACAATTTATACTCAAAACAACATATTTCTATTGGAGTGCCATATTTTCTTGCCGGTTCATAAGCATTGCGTGATCCCGTCGATGGAGTACCAGAATTAGAACCTTCCATGGTAATTAAAAGCTGGGAATATGAAAATTAACTCATAATGCTACTTCCACTACTCAAAAAGCTAACGTTGTAGAGATATGACCGTTGATAGGTCACATGGGGTGTGTTTATATCATTAAAAAGGAAAAAAATGTAAATAAAAGGTCCACGTCATCCTACCGCGCCTGAAGAACGAAGGCGCACAAGGCGTTGCGCCTTACGCCTTACCTAAGGCGCACAAAGGCGCGCGCCTGGTTGACATCAGTGAGCCTGGAGAGGTCAAGGCGCCGAAGGCTGAGCCTAGGTGAGCCTTGCGCCTAGGCGCGCCTTGGGAACGCTTTTTTAAACTAAGATAAGAACATAACCCAACCGGCCAACCCAGATATTAGCCACAACCCTTGGGAAAGCAAGTGAGACCACGGTAGTTCAAGAAGTTTTTTTTTCAAAAGTGAAAAGCATCTAACAGAAATTTAAGTAGGTAGATTATTTTCTGGTGTTGGCAAGTAGACTGATTAAGTTTTCCCTAAATTATTTTCCACAATGCTTATCATCTAAATAGAAAAAGGGAAAAGGTGCCATCAAAGGACAGGGAAAAATGAAGAGGAGGAGGACTAGGATGAAAACAACAATGCTAGGAAAAGAAAGCATTAATCCATCGACTCCGTGTCTCCATCATTATCATTACCCCAGTGCCTTCAAAGAGGCTCCCGCAACAAGCGGGGGGGGGGGGGGGTTAAGTGTCTAAGCAATAACGGAACGACCATCTTCTACTTCATGGAAAGGAAGCGAAGAGGTTTTGACATCCATATCGACTCCAAAAACTAAAAGTTAAAATATTACAGGAAAGAATGGGCAGCAGATAATGAGTTACGCTCATTCTTTATATGAATTTATCTTATCACTCATCTTCCATCGTTACAGCTTATCAGCAAACCAGATGCTAATTTCAAAATACCAAACAAGATCAATGAATGTGTTGGAACAGGGGAAGAAAATGTTTCTAGGTTCCCCGCTTAAGATGAAACCCAGAATACCTTATCAACCTTCATAAGAACTGGGATGGAGCAACTAAGGGGACACACGGGGAACTTGGCCCCTTTCAACCCCCAAGAACCTTCATTTGTTGCATTAAAATTTCATTGAAAGTTTTTAGCTACAGTACATGCATCTCCCTGCATATACCGGTGAAAAATAAGAACAAAAAGTTAATAAATCTCATCTCCCCACCCACATGAATATAGATGAAAGAAAAGAAAAATTATAAAACCCAATTTTAACAACTTGCTGATTATCTTACGAAGTATAATTTTTTTTCCAAATAATAAATGTTTTATTAAAACATCTATAGGATAAATTAAGATCACAAAATTTCCTCACAGAAAAACACAACTACAAATTAGCCTAATTGCTCTGTACATTCCTATATCGAATAATTTGGGGAAGCACCAGCTGCCTTTGCTTATAAGAAAGCCAGGAAAGTCACTTTATCCCATATTACATCACGCAAGACAAAAACAACTAAAAGTACGACCATTCCGCTCTAGCAAAATGGTCCACTATATCGCCATCACTGCATTTCACCAAAGAAGCTTCTTATCCTTTCTCTTACCGAACCCCAGAAAATAAATTTGCAACTAAGCTAGTACACTTGAAGACCTAACCCAAACCTCTTACACACTGGAAAAAATCTTCTCCAAAGGTAACAAGCCATTTCACAAAACATATCTTGCAAAACTAAAGGAGGCATATTTGCTGAATACAAACTTTTATATAAGACGGTCTTACACAAAAGACCACATCTGTGTCATATAAGTTAAGCAATGAAACCAATTAGTTAAACAATAAAATCAATTAGTTAAGCATTGTAATCAATTAGTTAAGTACTGAAACTAATTAGTAAAGCACTTAAACCAATTAGTTAAGCAATGCAACCAATTAGTTAAACAATCAAAGTGGTCTTTTCGGTGAGGCGGTCTTACACAAAAGTTGCCGTTTGCTGAACTATTAGAGCGCCACGTAGGATTACTAATGGTTTCGGCCAAAAGATTTGTAATTTATTTTTGAACTAAAAAAATTGTTTAATTATTAGAGCGCCACGTAAGATAGAGATTGGTTTCGGCCAATGAAAAATAAGATTTAGGTGTCACATATCTTTGACTACTAATATAACTCTACGTTAGAATTACAATGCTAATATCCTTTCTTAATAGTTGTTACGTAGTATAATCGCCAACCGAATAGGATATGATATTAGATGCACATAACATATATAGTATAAGGAATATCAAAATTTTCTAATTATTCAAGACTAACAGTCAAATATAGTAAGGAGTACTGGAGTAGGACATTACTACGTAATTACCAAATAAGCTCACATGATATTCTAAATATCTAAATTTATTATCCCATTATTTCCATGATAAAATTAGAATACAACATACATATAAATCATAAAAGTCCTAAGCAAATTATAACTTCAAGTTACACAATGCACTATAACTTTTCAAGATAGAAATTGAAAATTATAATCAAACCATGATTCCAAGTTAAGATAAGAATTGACAGTTCTAATCATAAATTGATTAAGTCCTATAAATTGATCGTATAGTTCAACTCATAACCCATCAACAATCACATCTTTACTTTTAATTTTTCATAACCTATACACAATCACATCTTTGACTTTAATTTTGGTGAACCTATGTATTCACCAAAATGCAACCTAATAACATAAGTAAAAATAGTTATTAAAAATAAACAAAATAAAACGAAACCCGTGCATCGCACGGGCTTCAAAACTAGTTACTAAATAATGACTACGGAGTATATACTAAAGTGATGGTTCAAACACAATGTAATTCCTAATAAGGAAAATTCCTTCATTTCTTGAGTAAAAAGTGGCATGACAAGATGACAACAACAAAAAGATTGCTCCAATGTTCCTTACCAGCATAAAATTTCAACCCCAATTTAACATAATTCTAATGACTAAAAAAATATCAAAAACCAATTATCATGTATAGATTATAGACTATGAATGCTCATATCAAAGATGAAATATTACTTTGGGATCCACATGACCAATCAAATGTACAGATTGCGGATTGGTACAGAAACAGACAATAATGCAGGAGATTAATTTACAAAAAAAATCACACTAGGAAATACAAAGACATTACATTGGAAGCTAAGCCCTCGAGCATTTCAATCTTCTTCTCAATCAATGCGCCCCGAGATTTAACTGTACCTCCTGCAAAAAAAAAAAAAAATCAAAAAATTAACTTCAAGTGAAATCTGCGACAATCAAACCATAATTCGCATCAAATCAACAACAACAAAATAATAAACCCAACTCAAAAACAGGGAAATCTAGAAAAGTGGGTAACAAACCTTCATCGTCTCCGAAAATGGAAGTGTAGAGAAGCAAATCTTTGTCATTCTGTATAATGTTCTGAGCAGCCATGATGAAACAAACAACAATTCGTGAAGATTCTCTCTGTCGTTGTACTGAGTTCGTAAATTAGGGTTCGTGATTCACGAGAAAAGGGGGAAGAACACGATAAGCAGAAGATGAATGAATTCCGAGGTGTGAAGGAAAATTGAAACGAAGGCTCAACAATTTATGAGGCACAAAATTATTAGAATATTCTGATGTTCTGTGTTACAAGGAAATTGAAGTCGAATATTGTTGGATAAAGATTAAAGAATATACTTTGGTTTGGTTTGTTTTTGTTTGATTTTACTTCTCCCACTTCCTTAATCTTTACCCATTATAGAGGTCAATTTCTGTCAATTTGCCTTCTTGAAAGGGAAATGTTCTTTTTGATTAGAAATTTGTACTCGTACAGTTTCGATCCAGGGTCGACAGTTGACGTAACACCTTATGTTATACGGAGTATTTTTTTTTTTTTTTTTTTTTTGAAAAAGATAAGAAGAATAATACATTATGACTTATGAGCCCCTTCGAACGAGGGTTAAAAATATTTAGTACCATAAAAGTTTCATGAGTACCATTAAGGAGAAATATAAACATAATGTGTTAATTGCGGTTGTATTTTGAGTCACGTAATACACATGGGATTACATAAGAGCACTCTCACCAATGAACTTAAAAAAGATCTATCACTATCTCGTTACCACTTTCTTACTCCCCGTATCATTTTCCTCACAAATAAAATATTTGACAAAAAATTCATCCCACCAATGAACTAAAAAATTCAGTCCACCACTTTTACTTTTCAGCGTGGGTCCCATTATTTCACGCGAGGCAAAACGTGAAAATTTACACTGCGCGGATTTTTTTTTCTTTTGCTTGTGAACTTTTTTGTATCTTCTCGTTGATATTGTGGGTGAACCGTATTTAACTCACTATGTTTCACTCGTGAGGAAGTATTTTCCTCATTGGTGAGAGTGGTCTAAAGTAATTAAGGTTATTTTTAAAAAATATAAAAAATATCAAAATCAAAAGGTCTTGAGTATACATCCTGACAACTTTTACCCAAAATTTGGTAAACTTTAATATGGTTTGATTAACTTTATATATTAAGAAGTAATTGTTTTTTTTTTGACGGGAAAACGGCACAGGCCTTTTTATTCAATAGCATATTTGTCCAAAATGACAGCAGCGAGAGCTTCATTTGGGCAGTCCTCCATCCAAGTCAACACTTCAACAAGGGAGAGTGCAAGCTTGGCAATGGAGTGAGCTGCTGCATTACATTTTCTACGGGCAAAAATAAAAGAAACACCATTACATTCATTCGACTTTGCTATAATATCTTCCACCACAATTTGTATGCTGGACCTTTATTTCGTAAGGCCATTTAGCAGCGGCAATCTGATTCAGCTTCAACAGACCTAAAACCAGCATCAAAAGCATAATTCATACCAAACCTCATCGCTTCAGCTTCAGCAAAGTGGCATTCATCAGCCCCTCAATTCGTTTAGCAGCTGCCATAACAACGTCCCCTACCCAGTCCCTTACCACCATGCCCAACCCCACACCATCATCACACACCGACGCATCCGTATTCAATTTGTATGTTCCTTGGGATGGGGCCTTCCATGTTCTCCTTTCAACAGGTCTCGTAGTACTGTCTGCATCCCTCATGTTGGCAGCCTCGTATTCTCCAAGGTAGTTCATGGTTCGGTTACATAAGATGGTGGCCTCCACTTTCTTCTTATCAAACACCCACGCATTCCTCGCACTCCATACCTGCCATAGGAACATCATAATAATCTCCCACGCCCATCCCTCCTTGTACTTGAGCGCATCATTACACACCAATCGCGAAAGCTCATATTTCCATATTGTTGATAAGTAAACTTTTAAAAGGTTACTTGATTACCTTTATACAGTGATTGTAACGAGATAATATTTATTAAAGATAAAAAATTGTTATCACTAAAAACAAAATAGGAACAAATATTTTCTACATTACATCGGAGTAACTGCTAAGCGTTTTGAGGTAACTTTACCTCAGCCTTACAACATTTATTGTACATTGGCCTTAATTAAGAGTTTCTGAAACAAAAATTGGGCAAGCCCACCTGCTCTCGTGCCGGCTAGACATCGCCTAAAACTAATTTCATTCATTTAACGTGTTGTGTTGTGTCGTGTGTTATCATGCTTTTTCTAAAAAGATTTAGGCCGAACCCAACAAATGACCCACGACTCCGTGCTTGTACTTGTCCGTACTTCTTTTTTTTTGATAAGGGGAAAAAACTAGGCTATTCTCTAACAAAAGAATAACCTAAAGCATCCTTTCGGATGATATGAGAGAACTCATTGTTACAAGAAGTGAACCAAGAAGACATTGTCGGAGAAGAGTGGCCATGATTGGCCATAAAATCTGCCGCCCGATTTGCTTCACGGTAACAATGGTTGATGGAGACAGAAGTAAAGGAACGAAGGTCCATTTCCGCATCATGTATGATGGAGGAAATTGCCCAAGGGATCTTCCATTGCCTTTTGATTGCGTTGATGACGCACAAATTGTCACCTTCAATGATAATATGGGTGATCCCGAGAAATAACGCTCCATTAATTCCTTCCCGAAGAGCCAACGCTTCCGACTGGAGGACGTCGCCATGATAGCCCAAAAACTTGGAACCCGCAAGACATAGATCACTGTTGGAATTTCTAATGACAAATCCCAAAGCCAAACTACCATTAGCAAGTTTGGAGCCGTCAAAACTTAGCTTTTATTGGTTAGGAAGATTCGGTGGAGACCAACAAACATAAAGTGGGGAAGAACTAGACTCCTTAGAAACTTCATTTGTAACTGAAAAAGAAACTATAAGGGAGGAAAAATCGGAAATTTTGGCTATCTTCCAGTCATTGGAAAATTTCTTAACAAGTTCCACACTTTGGGAAAAGGTGAAACTTTGTTCTCTAAAGGTGACATTATTACGGATGTCCGTACTTTTTCATGCTCGTGCTGAATCGTGCTATTTTCAGGATGGATTGTACGGTGTACCGTGCCTCGGCTCAACCAGTCTCATTGCCATCTTTACAAATGGCCAACCATGACACAAGTTCACAACCCAATAACCTATGACTTTTATGTGCTCCGCTATCAATGGCCCGCAATTCGCAACCTTTAATTCGCATGTCCGACGAACCCAGATTTCTGGGGAAAAAAACGGCATAGCAAAGCAGACGTGATAGCAGAAAAGTATATAAAGAGCTAAGAACTGAAAACATACTCCGAATTCCCCAGATCAGACAACACTCAGATTAAAAATTGTGAGAAAACGGGTACTCCATCAAGCCAGTTTATTTTGTAAGATTTTGACACAATACAAGAAATCTGGCAAACGTAGGAGGACTGAGTTTACGGGCAAGATCTTCATTGAAGCCGGAGATCACCCACGACGGTGAGGACCTCCACCGTGCCACCCGCCCATGGTTCCTCCTCCGTCGTTGGTTCTTCTCTTCCGTCGCTTTCTTTTCCCCCAATTCTCTCTCCTCCGCCCTCCGCCGCCTCGCCTTCGTCCTCATTTTCATCGGCTTTCTCTCTCTCCTTTACTCACTTCCCATTGAACAGGTTCTTTCTCCTTTCTCTTTCGCATTTTTCACTTTTAGGATTTTGATCTGGTTTTGATGATTGCTTTGACAATTGGTAATTTTGGTGTTGTAATTGAAGTACATTTGAGCTGTCTTTGCTGTTGTATGACTATATGAGTAAATTGGTGTTGTAATTTATGCTATGATGATTGAAATTGGTATATTGATCAGCACTATCTTGTGTCCACCAATTTGGAAATGTGGTCGAGTAAGTTTGACGGGTGATTAGGTGTTGATTAAGTAAACTGGAAATGTGTGCCCCGATCTCATTAAAACGAGATGGAGGTTTCATAGAGCGAGTAGATGATCTTTGAACAATTACATTCCGTTAAGGCGGGGGCGATTTTTTTGGTGTCATGACTCATGAGGCCTTGCACTTCATGACTTTTTTGATGTTGGGTAGACTAATAGCCTATACCACAATAGTATTCACTATTCAGTAGGTTCTGGCTTTTCAGCTTACACGATCACAACTTCCAACTGAATTAGGAACTAGGGGAACGAGAGAATTAATGAAATCTTAATCAAAATCCTATTACAAATATGTGATTCAAGACAGTGTGAATGGAAAAATGGAGATAGTGATGATTCTATTGAGACACAAGTCATGTTTTCTGAAAAAGGGCAATTGCAAGTATGCAACGTGTAATTGTGCACTCTAGTGGTTTTATTGAGCCACATTAAGTGTGGATCACATGTCTCTTAAACTCTTCTGGGTGGCACAGGATGAAGTATGGTTGTTATTTGATAAGGTTGTGGGTAGAAATTAGAATGAGGAGGATGTATCTTCTAATCATTAGAATGTGCAATCAGAAGTAAGCTTCTAAGATCATGTAACATGTGCAAGGTTTTGTGGTTTGAATCGAAATAATGACACAATGCATGATTGAGAGAAGAGTTTTTATTTTTATTTTTATAATGAGATTGGGTGACTGTTTATAAGTTAAGGTCCCTACTTTTATCAGTGACCTGACCTGTATGAGCAAATATGATTTTGAAGACATAGAGCGTGAATTTTCGAAAGCGTCATGTAAAAGATGCAGGTCAGCCTGTCAGGAATTGGTATCAACAAAATATTGTTGTATTTTGGAGAAATTATAGGCTATCAACAGATCGACATAGGCTTTCCAATTTTTACTCAGTACGTTATGTGCTTTATTCCAATTATTTTCTCTAAAATTTGTCTATAGGAATAAAAAGGTAGTCATGCCTTCATTCCCATACATCTGAAATGTTTGGTCAGACATTGCAATGTTCTAAAGGTGTCTTTTACGGGTTTCTCTTCCAAAATGTTGCAAAACCCTTAGGCATTTTAGTGCATTGTTAGCATGTAAATGCAATATGGCAGAATTGGTATCACCATGTCTGTAATTTTGTAATGAATTTACTGTAGAAAACAATGATTTTAATAAGAGTCTGGAATTATTTTGGAATTTCTTTTCAAGTATGATACTCATAGATTTGGTATTTTCTTGAAAAGAGTTACTCACTACTTACTCCTTCCCGGAAGATAGTATAAAGCTCATCCCATCCCAGAAAATGGTTAAAGTTGCCATTGAAATCGTGTATGGATAATATTTAAGTGAGTGGTAAACACGAACTCTCAACAGAAAACATTTTTATAAATGATGTTCTCTCACCTCGTCCCTCTCCTATTTCTTTTCTTTTGACCCGTTATTCTGAAGTGTTATCAAGTTTTTGGGACAGAGGGATCACTTCATATTTGGTAGGTAGTGGTAAACCAGAGCACTGATGTTACTGATTCGTTTTTTCTAAGGGAGTCGAGTTGGTTCTTATCTGAAAAAGGAAGGGAAAATGGATGTGCTTTTCTTGTACATTAAATATGCCTCGTGGAATGAGCTGCATGGGCCTGGGAAGTGCTTATGCTGTATCATGGGTGTGCCTCACACTTATACATGGTTAAAAGAACTCTGACATATGAGCAAATGAGCTGATATTTGCTTGCAATATGATACTGCTGACAAATGTTATGAAGGCATCGTTAGACTTGCTTTTGGATCATAGACACTTGCCTATCAATAGAAAAGGCCTGCGGAAATTAATTATGTTCCTTAAATGTTAATGACATGTTGCAGCTGTACATGAAGTTAATAATTTTATTGCAGAAGATTTATTAATTTTATTGCCAGGACTCTTCTGATAACCCCTAACTATTTAGGTATATCACAGAACCCACCTGAATGCCTAAGCAATTATTTTCCAAGAATATTCCTTTGTTTCAATGTAACATCAATTCATATTTTAGAAATGAGTACTGTTAGTAGTCATATGCTAAACACAATTACTTCTCCCATTTTCCTATTTACTTTATTTAACATGTATAAGAGGTACTTTGTAGTAGAGACATGAAAATAAATGTCTTTACAGGAAAGCTAAGTATAACTAAGTTCATACGTGTGACAAAAAATTGAATCAAAGTTAGGACTCAGGAGACTAATGTCTCCAAGTACAATTTGCACTGCTACTGCATTATTGTCCACCGTTAAATTAATCAAATCGTCTGACCATTATTTGACTTTTGATATTGACTTGTCAATTTATTTTTTCTTCTGACAGTATCTGAAGGATTTCTTGCTATGGGTCAAGGAGGACCTTGGGCCTTGGGGCCCTGTTGTATTGTAAGTTACTTTTATTTTTTTTGCTACTCTTCATTTCATTACTTTTGTTTAGCAAGGGTTAGAGAATTCTAAAGCCATATAAAGTAATAAAAAATGATGCTGAAAGCCTGAAAAGTGACAGTGGATCAAAGGGATGGTTTTGGGTTTTGTTTGGTGGAGGACATTCAACTATGCAAGTAATGTTTGTGGTTCAAGGGTTGGATAAATGTGTCATGGATATTGGATGTAATGCTCAATGTTTTATTTGTCCAAATTAAAAATGCTTCTCAAATTTAAGTTAATTTTCAGGAGTGAAAATCAGAATCACGTGTTCTTCGTGCTTCAGAAGAAAAAAACTTGGCCCTGAATTCAGATAGGTTGATTGATTCAATTTGACTGAAGAGAGTGTGTGGGATGAGATCAGGAAACAGCGTTTTGATTTTAGTTATCTCACTAGAAACACATCTACATTGTTCAGATTGGTATAGAAAATGTCTTTACTGTAGAATCACCCAACAACAGAAATAACTAATTTAGTAAAGACAAATACTTCCTCAGTCCCTTTTTGTTCTTTACGTTTGGTATCATGCACGCGATTTAACGACTAATTAATCTGGATTGAGATTCCTTCTATTTGTTATTTAAACAATATAAATTACGTTTATTTATAATGTTTTCACTTTTATCTAAAATTTGACATTGGGAAAGTGTGAAAAATTTAATGTTCCAGTGAAAAGGTGTGAGGTTAAATGCCCCAATGAATTAAATTGATTAAAATAATCACTTGGCAGTTGGCACAATTTTTAACAGAATATTAGGGGCATTTATGTGATTAAAATGGAAATATTCCAAACGTAAAGATTAAAATGGGACACCTAAAAGGCTAAAACGGAATACGTAAAGAATAAAAGGGACGGAGGGAGTAATACTTTGGAAAATTCTGCATGGTAGTTCTGCAAAATTGTGTATGATGGAAAAAAAGTTTGATTTTGTATAGTGATCTCGTGTTTTGCAAAATTCCCAAAGGTGATATTATGAGCTTTTTATCATCCAATTTACTCGGAACTCTAAAAAAAAAACCTCGAGGGCGTTTGGATGGATGAAGTTTTTTAAAAGAAAAAATAAATAGCATATTAATTTAACTATGTAATTTTACACAAAAAGTTAATAAATTGGACGGAAAATACTCATATGTCATGTTTGTTATTTTGCGAAACACAAAAATACAAGAGCACCATGTAGAATTCCCTAATAATTTTGTGGCTCTACAACTTTACTTAGGCTGTTTTTATTTATTTTTGTTCTGTGTTTTTATATGTATATTTTTTTTATCATGTTAGGGCTATTGCGTACATCCCTCTCACGGTTCTAGCAGTTCCTGCCTCAGTACTTACGGTATGAACCTTTTCTATTATTTTCTTACTATCTTCTCCGCTGTATGCAATTATGTCTTCACAAGTTGAGAATCGTATTCTTCTATGTCAAAATTATTTGGACAAGGGGACTAACATTCTTTGGTTGGTTGCTGATGTTAACCCTGTTAGGTTTGTGAAAAATCCTCGACAAGGAAATAGCTGTGTTGTTGGCATATAACACATTTATTGCTTATGGCACGTGACATTTTAATTTCATATTTATCATAGAAAATAAAGGGGTTTCACGTGGAATATAAATGTCAATGGCTTCTCTTTTTCACTGCACATCTAGTAGCTATAGCTCATTCTCCGTGACAAATTGACAATGCATCTCCCTTCAAAATTGACAAAGAGACAATATCAGACATATTTTCCTGTAGTACTGTTATTTTGTTGCAAGTGACACATTGTACATTTGTACTACCAAAAGGTACTCATAGTTTATACTCTTATGCGGAAAATTCTGTTTTAGGTACACTCAAAGTTGGGCAAAATTCCTCTTTGGTGACCTCCATTTTGCATATTCCATTTGGGGTATTGAAGTTCATAAAGTTCTTCATTCGTGCTATTGGATACTTGCATCTGAATGCAAATCCACTTGCCTAGGTTGTGGATGTGACTATGTGTGGGTGAAGGATTGGAGGTGCCTAAAATCCGAGGAGGTTGTAAGATAATATCAATGAGTGAAACCATTTAAGTTTCTTGACAACCTAAGTGTATAGAAAAATCCCTTGCTTTCATGAAGGCCCTTCATCTCCCATGAAATATTCCTTTTAGTATGACCTGAAACTGAATAGGTAGAAAGAGAATGTAGGAAAAATAAATCCGATTCCAATTGAAGTGCATGGTAAAACCTTTGTCTTTATTGATGATACCCTGCCGATAAAGTCCTTGGATGAGGTGGTGCACTTCAAGATCACTTGTAACGATCCTTATTTTGTTGAGAAGCAACCGATTACTCCCTCACTTTGTCATAAGCTTTCATGGCTTGCCTAATCCATTGTTTCAAGCTGACATAGAGGAATTCTCAGAAATAGGGACGGTGGGGATGTTTGATAAGGAGAAACAGGATTCTGTTTTGGAAAATCGTTTGTCAACGTAAGTTTTTTCATGCTTGAGCATGATGTGTTCATCAATTGATTGGCATCAAACAAATGTATGTTGTTTATATATTCCAATAAGTTTCATGCTTGAGCATGATGTGTTCGTCAATTAATTGGCATCAAACAACGTATGTTGTTTATATATTCAAATAAGTTTCATGCTTGAGCATGATGTGTTCATCAATCGATTGTCATAAAAAATGTATGTTGTTTATATATTCCAATCCACTGTCTAGTATTCCCTGGACGGGGAAATGTTCTTGCTTATATGGTTCCTGGCTTGACTCTGGCCGCCTTCCCTTCCCCCCAAAATTGAATTCTATTTGTTAGAACCTTTTTCTGTTGCTTAATTTTCATAATGTATGATATCCATATTTGGGAATATAAAATTTTCTCTTTAGATTCTTTCCTAACTTCTCCTGTTTTCCCCCCTGAATTGGAATTTTTCAGAAGAAGTGTTGAATTTTAATTTTTCATCTTGTGCATGGATTACTCGATGGTAAATTGGTAGTTAGGGAATTAGTGTATGTAGATTTATTATTTTGAGCCGTCAGCAATGTCCTGTAGGTCATTCGTGTCTCTTACCTTACTGACATACCATACCATTACCCTTGCACCTTTAATGAGGTTCCTGCCTGTGTCGGGGAGGGTAGGGTTCAAACCTTCTTAATCTGGTATATACAGCTTTAAAGATACAATTATGGCCTTATGGCCACAACTGCAAAGAGGTTATTTATGTTAGATACTTAGATGCTTGCTTTAGAAGACTTCTGCATGGCTTTACTACATTTTTATTGAAATATTCAATTCAGTCCACTGTATCTAAAGTTGATATGGACTCTTTCAACTTTCTTTTAAACAGATTCATTAGCTCTAGCTTCCTACTAACTTTATAACTAGTGAGGAGATTTGATGTGAAATTTGTAAATAATACAGAGTATAGTTGAGAACAATAAGTGATTCTACCTTGTACCAAACATCATGTTGGATCCTGTATCCAGATTCCAGAGTGCTGACATTATACCATCAGTAGGGAGTAGGGCCAAAATTATTGCCTAAATTTCTTGGTAAACTTGAATTCTCGCGTATTGAATTTAAAGCAATTTTTACACTTTCTTTGATCACTTTACTCTTTCCCTTATTTTAGGTGTAATTAATTATATATTTTTTCAATGACTGAATGAATGATCTTAGATTTCTCATTATCAACGACTGCTTATTACATCTTATGATTCTGGCTTGTTTTTTTTCCAGCTTGGAGGAGGTTATCTCTTTGGGTTGCCATTAGGATTTATTGCTGATTCAACTGGAGCCACAATTGGTGCTACCGCGGCTTTTCTTCTTGGAAGAACAGTAAGTTTCAGATGCCTCGTGCATGTCTGTCATTGCATACATGCTTGCTACTGGTTTTTTACGTTTCTATATGTTCTAATCATGATGTCCAAAAATATATGAGCTGTTAATATATTATTATTTTTTTGTTGTTTCAACTATTTTCAGATTGGAAAATCTTATGTCATTTCAAAGCTTAAAAACTACCCCAAGTTCCAGGCAGTTGCCATTGCTATTCAGAAATCGGGCTTTAAGGTAATGCTGCAACGAGATTAGTTTCAATTGATGCATAAATATGTAAACGCTTTTCTTTCTGTGTCATAGTTTGATTATTTGATGATGTGATGAGTAAGAAATTCTGCGAGCAATGTGATTTGGGAAATTGGTTAGTTGAAAAATATCGAGGGCTCTAGTGGTTTCAGTGTTATGATTTTTGAAGTAAGGAAATTCTAGAACCATGGTTCAAAATCAGAATATCAGTTAGTTGTATGTCATCCACTCGTCCTTACTTCATGTGAAGGTGTCAGGTAGGCTGTGGAACCTGTATGGGAAGTTCATTTTTCCTCAGAAGGTATAATGTACCATTGCGTGTAAGGAGTCATTTGTTCATTTAAAATAACAGGGTAGCTTATTCAGTTTCTGTTAGTGTTGGGAGATATGACAGATATATGTTGAGATTTTGACTGGGACTTTTAGCAATATATTTCTTAATTGTCAACGGTACAAAATATATAGAAACGCTGTTACCGTAGTTACTGTAGTTGTTACATCGATAATATGTGGCTGTAAACAGTAACTTTATCTTCTAATAGAATAACAGGGTAGCTTTTGGCTTACCTAATAGCAGTTGTATTGATTGTAATTGTCAACCGTCACTTTTCTAGCTTTTGGCTTAATATATAGTTGAATGCTTTTCTGTAAGCAATTGGACCAACTGACTTGGTTCATCTTTCTTGGGGTTTCTGCATCTATTTAAGATAGAACTTTGTTTTGAAAGTGTCTATTTCAGGATTATTGACTCAGGAATGGTTACTTCTAATGAGCCTCAAGTTGTATCTTTATAGGCATAATCAACAATGACTTTTTAAATAATCCGTATGATTACAAAAGTTTGGCTAGCCTTCTGTTTGCAAATCATGCAGTACCCAAGAAGTCTCCCTTTCCTGGTGCCATGATATTACCCAATGCCTTTACTTGGTTTGTTGCATGGGAAGAAATAAGTGGATTTGCAATGAAAAATGATACTAAATGACTCATTAAACTACCGTCACATCTTTCTTGTTGTTAAGTAGCAGACCCATGTTGCATTTTTGGTCAGGGGTCAGTTGGACACAGAATCATCCTCTCTATTATTTGAGGTTTTAGAGTTGCCTATAGTCAGCTGTTACATCGATAACATGTGGCTGTAAACAGTAACTTTATCTTCTAATAGAAACAGTGATTGTTCCCCGGAGTGGCAATTAGTTATGTGTTAGACCACATCGAACAAAAATTCCTGGGTGGTACGCCGTACGCTTCCCGTACTATACCTACAACTGAACCATTCTACACATGGAACTTGTCCGGATTCATTAACGCAGTCACCTGAACATAGATTTTAGCACTATGCAAAGTCCTACCTTGGTAAATTTCACATACTCTGTTGTAAATCAAATTACTTTACTTCTAAGATTGAATCACTGAAATGATAGAATATGCTTCACCCCTTTGCTACCTCTTTACAGTTGAAGCAGCTATTATGGAAAAGGGAATTGGTGGGCTATTGTTTTTGTTTGGGTCTTTCTTTTGGTGACTTAAGGAGTAGTAAGAATTGAATTTTACTGGATTTCATGACGGATGTAAATTTTTGGACTGCTGTTCAGAATCAACTATCTCTTTATGTGAAGATCGGATTGAAAATATACTGATACGGCGTATTCTTATTGCATTAGTCCAGTGGTAAATCACCACCTAGCTCAAAAATATGTCTGTAAATCCAAACAAATACCCTTACCAGACACCAATCCCTAATATCTTGCACTTATAACTTGGATATTCTTCTTTTTCAAGAATTTTGTACAGATGAGAACATGACACATGTTATATGTTGCTTGTACTTTCTTGCTCTCCTTATGCTGGTACATCGTCACCCTTTTGAGAAATTAGTTATAAGTAATGGTTTATCGTTTTCCCAAAAGAAATTGTTCCATTGTCAACCAGGCAGATGACTTTTTCTATGCCATGCCAAATGGAAACCAGACAAATGGCTGTGAATGGAGAGAGAGATCGAGAGAGTTCCATATTAAGATGTATCAAGATGTTCCAAGCTAATAAGTTAGTGTTAAGATGTTGGGTTTATGTTTTACATGATGAATGAATACTTGAGTTGTTTACAATGAATAAATCTGCATATTTATAATATTAACTCTCTCTTTGGCAGATCGTTTTGCTGCTTCGACTCGTACCCCTCCTTCCATTCAACATGTTGAATTACCTCCTGTCTGTAACTCCTGTCAATTTGGGGGCTTACATCCTAGCTACTTGGTTGGGAATGATGGTATTGTATGCTGCTTCGTGATTGCTTTTTTCTTTTTATTTTTCCCTTTCCATCACCCCCTCCTCTTTTTCCCTTGTTTATATAACTCCTTAGAGGACGTTTATTGGTACATGACTCTCAAATGAGCTCTCTTCTCTCTCTCTTTATACCATTATCTCTCAACAAGACACTCTCAAGAGCTCCTCCAAAAACAACCAACATTGATGAGTTTTCAGAAGAGCTCTTCAAACACTTTTTCACTATTTGGTGGTTCCCATAAATGGAGAGCCATGTCCACACATGTCGCAAAGATGGATGCTCATCCAGATTATTGGCATGTCCTGGCCAAGAGCCATGCTCAAGTGGCTCTCCACGAAGAGCTACTCAAGAGCCCCGATATTGGGGTAGAGTTGGCTCTTGATTTTCTCTCTCCTTGGAGAGCCACTCTAAGAGCCCCAATGTACATGCTCCTATGTTGTTGTTCTATTTTCTTGTAGAAGAAGGGAGTGCTACTTCTTTTTAAATGCTAACAATCAGCATGTTTTTTTTTTCATTGCAGCCAATCACATTTGCTTTCGTATACGTTGGAACTACATTGAAAGACCTTTCTGATGTCACTCACGGATGGAATGAGGTTTCAACAGCTAGATTGGTAAGTGCTGAGCCTGACAGTTTATTTATTTAGCCTATCTGGTCTACATGTTCTAACTAGAAAATGGGTTGATTAGTTACTCTTATTAAGCTCATACTGCTGAGAGTACACATAGCAAACAAATGACATGTTCAATGGTGTCAATGACTAACATGGTTGTGCACTCGTGGTAGGACTCCCCATGGTGTTCTGTCCATACTATTTAGCAAATCTTCACTAGTATGACTCGACTCGCGCATAAATCTAATTTCCGTTCAAAACCTCTATCATTATCAGTCCGCTCTAGTCTACAGTTCCCTCTAAACATAACTGACAAGTTTCACTCCTCTTGGTTGTATGCATACCCCCTTTCCTCCTCTTCTTTCCTTTTCTCTGAATCTTGTTTTCACCTCTTGTATGCATGGAACATTTAAGAAAGGTAGTTTTAAAAGATTTACCATTCCTCAAAAGAGGAACATAATGTTTCAGTGGTGCAGATTTCTTGGGTTCGTTCTTCTAATTGCTTTCACATGGATAACACCACTGAACTTGCTGTGCTGGCATATCTGATCTGAAATTCATTTGTTATCTTGTTGTTGCAGGGTTTTATTGGATTGGGTCTAATTGTATCTGGTGAGTCATTTACTAGCTATATTTCTTGTATATTTTTTTGTTTAATGTCATACCAGAAATTAACACTCTTTTGCATCTTACTTGGCAGTGGTGCTTATTATGTCTATAACCAGAATTGCTAAAGCATCGCTGGACAAAGCCTTAGCTGAAAATGCTGATGTTGAGTGTATTTTGGCTTCAGACGAAGCATCAAAACTTCCCACTGTAAAGGAGTCCCCTTCAGATTTTTGGCAACCTCTCGTTATCAAAATTGATCCATCCTGAGAAGATTTTGAGCAATAACTGACATGTATATACTCATTTGAGTCTTGCAACAGTAGGTTTCAATTGAACTAGAAACTTTTGAAAAGATTGCAGATAAAAGAAGGGGTAAGCGGAGGGCCGGAAGGGTTAAGCGCAAAGAGTAAAATTTTGTATCATTGTTTCTATTTTCCTGCATCTAGTTTCCTTGTATAGTCTTGCAATTTCATGCACTATTTTCATACATATTAGTTACTTAGACGAATCAAGTACGGAGAAGAACGCAGATGTATGTTTGTATTGCTCTTGTTATAGATCAAGAAGCTTCTAAGATTAGGTGTAATGCACTTTTTGTACTATAGTAACTCGATCTTTGCTTAGCACAGTTTCTTTGTATCTTTTGTGTTCTATGCTGGGTTTTTTATGGCAATTTTTTGTTTGTTTCGTTTCTTGCATCTGACGAACTTGCCTGATTTGCTGATTTTAGTTAGTTTAAGCCAACTCAAATTGGTGACAAATGAAACATAAAGTCTGAGTCGGTCAAAGCGATTCATAAACTCCGTAGTTAAAATCCTTTTGCTTGCTTGAGATGAAAAGAGGGACTTTAGAACAAGCTCTATAAGAAAGATGATATCCTTCCAATTCTTTGCTAACAAGCAAAAAGAGTGTCTCAACTAACAATTCATTTGGAGTTAGAAGGTTAGTACTAAATCAAGAAACCACGGCTATTTTCACTACGACTAATATGCCAAAAACTATTTCAGTCCATAGCTCCAAAAAAAACCTATCCCAAACCAAACTCATAACAGTTAATAACTTGCATACCATTTTCTTTTCTGAGGCGCCATTACTGCGACACATGAGTACCAGGACTTGAAATCTACCAAAATAGTGAACAAGTTCTTTCGGTTGCACGTGGAAGTGATCTTATTTACACAACTTTACTACCTATATGCAAGTATGCAACAAGTATGTTTGAATAACTTAATCATGACATTGAAAGTCTACACTTTGTTGCATAGTAGCGCATTGCTGAAAGCCATAGGAACCGCATACAGGCCTTTACTCTCGAAAAGTTTATGTGCTTCAGCTGGATTCTCCTGTAGTAAGCTTTCAAGATTTTCTTCAAGAGACTCAACAAAAAGTTGTTCATGTGGTTGCTGACCCTGTCATTCATCACATTATTATTATAATTTATAATATATATATATATAATGATATAAACAGACAAAATCCTGCTTGAAAAAAAGGCAGAAATTACTGGGCACCTCGTTGAATTTTGAAGGACCAGAGCTTGAATCACCTCCCAGTCTGCTTCTGCTCAATTCCTGGTTGTTACATTTCAGGTTTAATTTCCAGGAAGATTTGCATGGGTGTGCAGTATGTATGAATATGAGAGTGCATGTGAATTATGATATTCAGTCAAAGAAATACCTTGAGTTGAAGTTGTAAATACTTGATATGACCGATGACATCTTGCACAATTGATTCTTGGTTGCCTCTTTTATCCTGCACCATCCACAACAGAAGCAAAAACAATATTCAACAGATATTAAACACTACTCCCTCTGTTCCTTTATGTTCTTCCCGTTTGGGAAATGGTGTGGAAATTAAGAAAATGGAATCTTGTAATGATTGGGTGTAAGAATAATGATTGAATGTAAGAGAAAGTAATAAAGTAGTAAAGGAAAGTAATAAAGAAATGAAGGAGAGAGAAGATATTTTTAATAAAGTAATAAAAAATCATAAAAGTGGGGTTGGGTGGGTGAATAGGGAAATGTGAATGAATTAAAAAAGGATGGTGGAGAATTTTATGGTAAAAAGGTATGTCCAAAAAAGGAAATGGGAAGAACATATAGGAACGCCCGAAATAGAAACGGGAAGAACAAAAAGGAATGGAGGGAGTACAAAGCAAGTTACAAATATTTTAGCACCAAAACAGAACAATGACATACGAAGTATTATATCAATGACGTAAGGTAAGATGTATGAAGCCTAACAAAAGCAGCTGAACATCATTCACAGAAATCAGTCTAATGGCAAACTGATTTAATTTCCAAAGAGAACTCAATTAAGGGATTTATTTATATTATAATTGGAATGCAGAAGTAATTAGAACTTACGGAAGTCAAGGAACTAAAGAAACAAACCATACATACCTTACTAAGCTTGCTCTAATCTAGTC
Organism: Spinacia oleracea; assembly: GCF_020520425.1. Lineage (NCBI taxonomy): Eukaryota > Viridiplantae > Streptophyta > Magnoliopsida > Caryophyllales > Amaranthaceae > Spinacia > Spinacia oleracea. The sequence goes on from NC_079487.1 coordinate 104,894,897, forward strand.
AAGCATCACCATATTTGTTAAGAAGTATCTAAGTATCAGCTTACATCGCCATTATTTTTATTTTGAAGGACTTACATCATCACTATTACAATAGTCAATAGAACAGAAAGTCGAGCTGGAAACTTTTAGAAAACACCTCTCTACTAGTATCCCTTTTCTGCTACCCTCTCCACAAATCTGTCCTTTTCTTCCGTCTATCCTTTCCACCAATTGTACACATGTAACCCCTCCCCAGGGGGAAAAGGCAAACCAATAAACAAGAAAAAAGTCCTCCAAAAACTTGCAAAACCAGGAAATTATATTCAAAAAGATGTTAAAGCAAACTGTAGTTATAGAAAAAATGCCAAATAAGTGCAACAGAACACATAAATTCAATCTAGAGAATCAGTAATCACCTTCAAGGCTGGGGGAAGGAGAGCCTGCAGAGCTTGCACCCTTTGACTGACAATGTATCTACGGCGCTGCGCAAAGGGGTGAAGTTAGTAACCCAAAGTACACGTCACAACATTTAGTAAACTGAAATTAGGTAAACAAACTGGAAGTTACTCTCTGTCAAGGTGGAAAAGGAGCTAAATGCAAAACTTAAATGAAGTTAGCACAACAGAAGAGAGAGAAAAACTTCAATGTGAAAGAATACGAGGTGTGAGAACTTTGGAAATTAAGAATTAGTCCCATGAGTCCGTATTTGAACTCAAACACTAGTCCCATGACTCCATGACTCCTAACTTTCAAACAGGGAAACAAAACTGTATAACCAACTGAGTAGACCTTTAATGCATCATTCAACAGCGTCAAAGATATTTTGAGAATTTTCGAAGAACAGACTTTAAGTGAGTACATAAGCATTATTGTTATTAGTTATTTTTCTGCCGTGGGGAGGGCACGGGGTGGGGAATCCTTAACTAGTGGGAAATGTTTCAACAGACCATCTATTCTGAAATATCTCAAAATGAATGCTAAAACTTCTTTCAGTGATAGTATAATACAAAGTATACAATTTATATTATTGATCGAAGAGTCTACAAAGCAATCTGACTTACACTTTCAGCTCCTCTTGCCCGTTCTCTGTTAGTTCTGGTCTCACTCCTCAAGGTTTCCGGGGCAACATCAGATGTATCAGCCTCTCCCTTCAAAGCTGACAGATATACAGGAGTGTTGTTCACGTTTACTGGTTGTACTGGAAAAGCAGGACTCTGCTGCATATGTGTAATTTCGCAAACAAGATCAACCACACTTGAAAAAATAAATAAAATACAAGACAATATTAGATAAACATGACAAGAATAAGCTAAAGTAGGTTGTGGAAAAGGTAAGTAGGAATTTTTCACCTCAGCGTATTGACAGTCTGTATCCATAAATGAAATAGGTTCTTCCTTGGGCATCCATTGACTCAACTGCTGAATTGAAGACAATTAATGCTTGAATTTTAACTTCCAAATACTTTTGAACATGCATATAAGCATCAATGGTGTAATTAGACAATCGAAATAGAACAGAATTCCTAGAAGAAGAAATCTCACCACTAAATTATCTAGTCCCCCATTCCTGCTTCTCTCCTGTGGCCCATAGAATGTTAGTCCTGATCTTTCAACTGAACTGTCATAGTTCTTCGATTCCATATGATGGATCAGTGGTGGAAGAGGATTCTGGTTGAAAATTCCAGCCAATGCATCAGTTTGTGTGTTCTCAGTAACATCATATGTTGCGTTCATCTGGACTTCAGATAATCCACTAGCAGCTAGACTTGTATCTCCATACCAGCATTGACTCTCCATCATATCACTGGTCTGATACACAGGAAAAGGTGGAAGACTTCCATTGTTGTAGTTAGCACCAGTGAAAGGCTCGCTATAGACCATTGTTATCCCAATCACAAACAGAACTTATTTCTGGTTCTTTGCTGCAGCCAAAAATCAGGTAAGCTAGTATTATCAGAACATGATAGAAAAATGAGGGAAACACTTACAGTTGATTCAAATATATGAAAGAGTTTTGTAGTGCAGAAATCATTGTGAGTTCTAGTAAACCATCGTAGTAGATAAACAAAATGAATTAATCAACTTACACAGAAGAGTCTCTATCTTCAATGATTTCTAGAATAACAAACTATTCCAAGAAATGTGATTCTTAAGAAGGAAATAACTCGAAATAGAGCAAGCTTTTTTCTGAACTAGTGCAACATATATTTAACAGAAATTCAACTATTAACACTGTTGTTTCACGTTGACATCTCTATCCACATATACACATTGCACCTTCAGGAAAAAGGTTCAGAACCCTGAAACTGCATTTGACGACTTAGGAGTCAGACTTCCTAAGTTGCATTGATTCTCATTGATAATGAACAACAACAAAAACACAAGCATCAAAACACTAACGTCTGTTGATAATACAGCCAGAAACCATGAATGCGTGCACTAAATGTTTTGGCAAATATTTTGCCATTAATATAAACTAAACTAACTATCAAACCAAAAAACAAAACTAAACGAACTATCAAACCAAAAAACAAAACTAAACTATTGGGCAGTCTAGTATGATTGCCATATAAGAATTAGATCATAGGTTCCCTGGTAAAAAGTGAGACAAGTTGAAACTGAGTGAGACATCCCCCCAAACAAGTTCAAAGCACAAACTCCCCAGTGTATCTCCCAACATCAGTGAGGTACTGAGGGCTAGCGCCAATCCAACAAGCACACAAAATGAAGGGCATTGTATTATTGTACATTTGCAAATACATTGTCACGCATTATAGCAGTAAATCATATGGAATTCAAAGAGAATCCATAAAAAGGGGGCACTCTCGACCATTCAAATTTAAAGGTACAATCTGAATACAAAACTTTGAGACTTAACCAGTACATAATACACAAAAGTCGACACTCCAAATTAAAGCAACTTCAAAGGTCGCTTAATAAACGTTGCAATAAGCATAAAACCATGATTTAAGATCACATAAAACTTCATATAACCACTCTACAAACGCTAAATTATCGACAAAATATTATGAACATAATCATGTACGAAGTACCCACCTACAAAATTATAACCCCAAAAACTGCTAGAACAACAATATCAATCTCAACTTCGCGTTAATATAGAAACAAACAAATTGGGGGGAAAGGAAACTTAAAACATGCATTTTTCTCATATCCTGCCAATTTTCAGGTCCATTTTCCAATAAACTTAGCAAAAATGGCCAAATCTTAACTAAAGCCAAAACAAATAAAAAATTGAAACAAAATATACCATATGATGTGCCAACTACAATACTTCTAACGAACTGTTATTTATTTAAAATATTTTCGATTATTAAAAACATTAATCGGACAAAGAACATCTTTTTATTAGTTAATCTGATTATATAACCCAAGCAATTCATACCCACAAAACAACCATATTATAATGCTCGAACTAATAGATTTGAGTAAAAGTATTGTAGGCCAAAAAAATGGAACTTTTTAGTAAATGCTACACAAACAACAACAACAACAACAACAACAACAACAACAACATGATGTAATTTGAACAAGGAAATGTAAGAAACATGTAAATGTAAAGGAAATTCAGAAAATTCAGAGAAATGGTTACTCACAGACTCACAGTGTCACAGAGGAGAAGGAAATTTGGTTAGGGTTTGTTCGAGTTGAGAGTAAAACGTGACGAGTGAAGTGAGTGAGTGACTCTGATTTTGCTATGAGCGTAACGTTGTTCACCGCCTGGCAGAGTGGGTATACTATGTTTCACGTACTCCGTACGGCACACCGTACACGTAAGGTATCAAGCGAGTCGGTCGGGTTTTAGTTTATTCAAAGCGTTTCAAGTTCGGATTATTTTTGGATTGATAATTTTCGGATTCAAATGTTCATGTCCTAAAGATTTTAAATTTGGATCGAACTAGTGGGTTGAGATTTTAGAAAGCTTTTTTATTCATTTTAATTTCAAAATTTTGGGTTTTTTTTAAGGTAAAATTAATTTAGTTATAAATAGTCATAACATCTACTACTATAATTTACAAGACAAATATTCCCTCTCTATTTAATTAGGAGTCACATGTTAACCGACACGTGTATTAAGGAAAAGGAGGTTGAATCTAATAAAAATAATAAAATAAGTGGGGAAGAGAGTAATAAACAAATAGAAAAAATATGACGGAAAAAAAATATTTTAATCAAAGTGGAGGGAGTTATAGTAGCGGTGGTCCCTAGAAAATCATATATACTCCCTCCGTCCCTTAATACTTTGACCCTATTTTATTTATAGTATAAGTAAACAAAGGTTAGAATATAATATATTGTTGGCTTCATGTAAATATATATTTTCAAAATATTAATATTTTTATAAGTTTTGATAATATGTCGTTAAAGATACTGGTGGTCAAATTTGTGCATTGGTAAGCGTGTCCAATCAAAACGGTGTGAGTATTAAGGAACTGATGGAGTATTAAATAATTAGAAGGTGGGGTAGAAAAGTTACTAAAAATAGAAGTGTGTCTCCTAATGAAATACGGTCGAAAATGGTAAGTCTGACTTCTAAAAAAATACGGAGGGAGTATAAATTTTCAAAATTAGTTTTTCATCCTAACTCTTCTAACCAAACATTCTCAACAATAGCGGATATTAGGCGGTTTTCAGTTCATTTTAAAAAAATTTACTTAATTTCAGTTTATTTTTCATTAATTTTCAAGTAGTGATCTAATTACTACAATTTTTGGATTCATCAGTGACTCCCATTAGCTAAAAAGTTCTTTTTCTCCCAATTGACCTTACATAACCAAACATCCCAAAGATCTTTATTGGGTCGGCCTTTCTTGAAAATTATTATGTACATCCAGATGGACTGTGTACTCGATGGTATTTTTATATCTATTGGTGATTAGACCTGTCAAAAATCGATCCGACCCGAAAACCGACCCGAACCCGACCCGAAAATACTGGGTCCTGAACAAGATTTTGTGACCCGTAACCCGATTTTATCCGAACCCGAGCAACCCGAAAAGTAATGGGTCAAAACCCGACCGAACCCGTTTTGGACTCGACCGATTGAAAATCGTTGTATTTATAGTAATAAATGTGATTATGAGAAAATTTAAGCATAATAAACACGCTGTTTTTACTATTATTGTGTGTAATATGATTTTGATTTGAATTATACGTCATTTTATGGTTGAATTTGACTAAATATAAACTAGTGTAGGAAAATTTGTTAATTTGTGCCCATATTTTGTATATTTATCACCTAAATTAATGAAAATATAATGCGCGTTTTAAAATCTCTCAACCCGTTGGGTCGACCCGAACCCGAAAGTTCTGGGTCTTGAACAAGCATTTGTAAACCCGAACCCGAAAGTGACCGACCCGATCTAACCCGAACCCACAAATAATTTTTTACAACCCGACCCGACCGACCCGTTTGACAGGTCTATTGGTGATCCATATCACATTTGTTCTTCACATATAAAGTACTAGTATGTGCATCTTACTAGTAATTATGTTCAATCTCCACCAGTAAATATTTAAATATAAACTTTGAAATGAGCTTCGATTTTCTAAGGCTTGTTTGCACCTTTACATGGCATGCGCCAATTCATGTAAATTGCTCTAAGATAACTTTCATTATTTCATCAGATCCTCCAAACTTACCTCAAAGCCACTTAGCTTACGCTCCCTCTCTTCATTATGCAACATCAAAAATCTTCTCATCAATCTTTTCCTATGCATGTTATAAGTTGAATCAACACAGACCAGGAAAGATTACAGAAATAATTAGAGCAAAAAATCCAAATGCCAATTGTATGATCACTCTGGTTTGCTAAAACCCAGAACGCAAAATTTACAAGTTTGACACCCACGATATGAAAAATAAAAAGTCCTCAGCGCCATTCTGAGAACTCATCACTCATAGAGTCATTCTCATTCTCATTTTCGTTCTCGTTCTCGTTCTCATTCTCATTCTCATTCTCATTCTCATTCTCACCGTCGTTGGATGGCGTTTGCATGCAAGCTTTGATAATGCTTCTGTACTTGTCAGGGTGATCCCACCATGTTGGGGTTTTGATAATGGCTCTCTCCAACCAATACCTGTCCACCTCTTTCTTTTCTGTCATCTCCTTGAAGAAGTCATCCCATCTGTCCAACACACGAGATAGACGAACACTCTTTTTGCCACCAAATATATATTTGAAGTAGTCTTTGCCTAGCTTTGCCATCTCTGCGCCGTTGATGATATACATGTACTGAAACCATCATCATCAGAGTGAAAGCATCACCATACAGCTTTTTTGAGGAATAGCAGAATTAGGATATACTACATTCTCTACAAGTATAAGCTTTTCATATATTCGCCTAATAACAGAACATGAATAACCACATATGCATCTCAGAATTGGACCAAGGACAAGATCATACACCATCAAGGCAACAACATCATACAGAAGAGTCCATCTTCAATAATAACTACACATGGTGTGTTAGAATAGAATATAAATGCGCATGTTTTGTTCTCCTAATCAACTCAATCTAGCAACCCTGGAAGAGTATTCTTACCAAAAAGATGAAACCCAAGGTTGCTAAGATCACTTGTATAGTCTCTTCTAATACCCCAGAGGAGCCTTCTTCCTCAGTTCCACCGAAACCACCACCACCTCCACCGCTGCCACCTCCTCTACCGCCTGGGGGATTTCCACCATCATAATATTCTCGTTTCTCAATCTGTTGTTTCAATACATCTTCCACAGAAGATTTCTTTCCCAAGTTTTCAATGGCATTTCCGAAAGATTTCCACAGAGGATCCTGGAAACAGTTCACAGTCATAAAATCATAATCAAATGTTGATCTTGTAACAAAACACAATTGACCAGGTCCACACAGATGATGGATATACAAAATAAAAATAAATAAACTATTCTCTGTGATTGGGTTAATGAGTTCTTTTTAGTGTCCACTAAAAATAGTTAGAAGTCTCAGGACTTATGGGGTGTTTGGGTAGCAAGAAGAAGGGTAAGGAAAGGAGTGAAAAGAGGAAGAGGATAGGAAAGGTGAGCTCCATTTTCCCTCCAAATCTCTATAATTTTGGAGGGATGGTGTTTATTAAATAGGGAGGGAAAATGGATGTATCCCTCTCCTTCCTTTTCCAACCTTTTATCCAAACAAGGGAGCTTGTGCCCCTCCCTCTCCCTTTCCCTTCCCTCTTTTCTCTCCATTTTTTCTTATCCAAACTAAATGTTAGGCTTCATTCTTTTCACATGAACTTTTCGTAACAACCTGCAATTGTCAAAACTTAATTTTAGTTGTAAAATGAACTTGGTGGCCCTTTTTATGAAGAATTGGCTATATCTGAACCTATTTTTTAAGGTGAAGAGAACAAAGGCAGTTTCATGACTTGAGTAAAGATACTGACATTGAATATCCCAAACGAAGCCTTCCATGTCATCACTTGAGAACTTTATGTTGAAACGTACCAAGCGACCTATAAATGATATGGAGTACTAGAACTACTTGTCATTCGAGATTTTTTTTTTTAAAAGGTGCACGAGAGAGATGGGGATAATAAAAGCTCAAATCCACTCAAAAAGTAAATATCTACCACCTTCTGGCACATACTGTAATAGGAATTTTGAAAAAGGTCAAAAAAGAAATGGAGATTTTGCAATGAGGATTTGCTCCCCTATCTCCCTTCCCTTTCACTCCTAAATTATCAAGTAGGGTGAGCACTTAAATCCAGCCACCTTCCCTCCATTACCTTGTTGTTCTATTGGGTTTGAACACTTAGAAGTATGAGTAAGAACAAAATAAAATGTGTGCCACTTGCAAGGGAATGCCTGAAATTGAAGCACAACATAAGCAACTATTGATTTTTCTTCATTCAATCGATTACCAGTATTTACATACTGTCACAAATTTCCCAACAAAGAAAAAATCACGGGAATATACAAACTGCATACTCTAAATTGTTTTTTTTTTATGGGAGAGGCTTTGATTTTCATAAATAGCCACCAAATTAAGCACAGGTATTTGTACTCTAAAATGTTTTTATCTCTTAATTTTGCTACCAAAACGGGCCATACAAACACCAATCATGTTAATCCAAAATCTGATAAAAGACACATATAAATGACAGAGCAACTGTTTTTACCTGATTTCCACTCCCAGCTCTCGCTTCCCCACCAGACAGACAAACTGGCATACTCTGTTTGCATTTCAGTGCATTGGTTGTGATCTTCAACGGAACCCGGAACTTTAGAGGAGGGCGACGGACAAATGTGACAGGAACTGTGGGTAAAGGGCGAAACCCCTGTACATTTTGCCTATTAATCACATATGTTTTAGGGCATAACACATTGTTTACCTGAGTAGAAATCATATTCTTAATTATTGTGTCAAAACTTCATGAATTGCACCAAGAGCTTCCTCTTGAATTATCACTGCATATGAACATTGTACAAATATATGAGATTACCAGCTTGCCCAGTTTCACTCAACTCCTAATTGAAAAAATAATTCAACCCACAATAACCATACCATCTAACTAGAAGGCTACCTGGTATTACTAACAAAGTTTGTTTTTGTTTTGTTGTAAATTTTAGTTGCATCGACAGAAAGTACTTTTCTTGAAAAATAACAAAAAATAAAAGAGTACGAAGTAAAACCGCAATGAATTTTCTCTAGAACAACAAAGTCTTCCAAAAAAATGCGACTCTCAAGAGGGAGATAACTAGAAGTAGAGCAAGTTTTTTTCTGAACTAGTGTAACATATATTTAACAGAAATTCAACTACTATCACCTATTGCTTCACCTTGACATCTCTATCAACATATACACATCGCACCTTCAGGAAAAAGTTCAGAATCCTGAAACTGCATTTGAAGACTTAGGAACCAGACTTCCTAAGTTGCATTAATTCTCATTGACAATGAACAACAAAAACACAAGCATCAAATTACTAACTTCTGTTGATAATGCAGGCAGAAATCATGCATGCGTACCCTAAATATTTTTGGAAAATATTATACCATTAATATATAAGTAAACTAATTATCAAATCAAAAAAAAAAAAAAAAAATATATACATATATATATATATATATATAACTAATCTATTGAGCAGTGCCAGTATGATTGCCATATAACAACTGAGTGAGGCATCCCCCCAAACAAGTTAAAAGCACAAACACCCTAGTGTATCTCCCAACATCAGTGGGGTACTGAGGTCTAGCGCCAAACCAACAAATAAAGCACACAAAATGAAGGGCATTGTATCTGTTGCATACTGTACATTTGCAAATACATTGTCACGCACTATAGCCGTAAATCAGATGGAATTCAAATATAATCAGATAGAAGGAGCGCAAAATGCCTAAACCAACGGAACCGTGATGCAATATGAATAAACTTAATTCAGGAAAATGAAGGCAACTCGAAGTTCGTGTGACTAATCTGACTATTCCATTCACCTAGAGGGAGACCTAATTTTTCTTCGGGGGACAAGACTAAACAATGTACATTTTGTTAAAGATTCAAAAGGCAACAGTCCACCAGAGAGCTTGTTCCCCTATTAGATATGCCCCTACCTAATATACTAGTATAGCACCAACCAATAATCAGCGGGATGTCAGTGGGGCAGGTTTTATAGGAGACCCACCCCGCATCTGCCCCAAGCAGGTGGGGATTGGGGAGGTCTAGCGGGTGATGGGGCGAGAATGGGTATAAAAATTGTACCCGGGTATAAAAATTGCACCATAGTATCAATAGCTCATTTAACTAGTGGTGCCACTTTCAACGATGAAAATGAGACTATTGGAAGCTCGCTGATCACGCTTAGCCCTCGAAACGCATTTCTTTGGACAAAAAATCAGAAAAATGGAATCATATTAAAGAGGATTATACGATTTCAATTAGAATTCTCATGAAAAACACCCGAAACAATTTGACAATATGAAACCCTAGCATATCAGGAAAAATCGAAATACAAAATACGAATTTCATAACACCAAAACAAACCCAACATAATATATTCAACAATTTAGAAAATTACATGTTTGAATCAATAAAAATACAAATAAAAATCATCAGAAAATTCGAATGTAGATAATTACCTAGAATAGCGCAACAGTGACAGAGAGGTAGTTGGAACAGGCGCCTCCGGCTAGAGATACAACTACAAGTCCAAGATGTTTCTCTTCTTCGAGGGTTTTCACTTTTCAGTCTTGAGAGGAGGAATTGAGGAAGGAGATGCAGAGCACAGTTTCGGAGTATGAGGAGATAGAAAATTTCTAAATCCACACTTATTTGAGTAACTTTCCCCTTTTTTTTTTTTTTTTTTTTTTTAAAGAGCTGAATTGGACTTAACTAAAATTAATTGAAATGAACTGAACTGAACTGAACTGAACTGAATAATTAATAAATAATACTTCCTCCGTCTTTTAATACTCGCAACGTTTGGACTTTTGCCACTATTCATATAATCTACTTTGACTATTCGTAGTGTTTTTTGTATACGATAAAACATAGTCATGTGGGATCTTATTAGATTCGTCTCAATGTGTATTTTCAAAATATCAACTTTTTATAATTTTTGCATAAAGAGAATTTAAGATATAAATGATCAAAGTTGTGCATTGGCATGCGTGAAACTAACAAACGTTGCGAGTATTAAAATACGGAGGAAGTAGATGATAATACTTTGTAATAATATGGAACAAATAATAATAAATTAATAGTAAATAATAATAATAAAATAAATAATACTCCGTAGTACTATAATAATAATAATAATAATAATAATAATAAATAATAATAATAATAATAATAATAATAATAATACTCCCTCCGTCCCTTAATACTCGCACCGGTTTGACCGGTGCGGAGTTTAAGATATTTGAATTGACTTATTACTTTAATGGGTGTTAGTTGATAGTGGGGTATTTTTTTAATATAGTTAGTGGGAAATGTATAAGAGGTGGAGAGTGGTGAGTGGGGGTGTGAATTTTTAAATGATTTTTTTGTAGGAAATAGGGGTGTAGGTGGGGTTAGTAAGTAAGTGTGAGAAATAATATAATATTGGTATAAATTTCCATTTATAGAAGCGGTGCAAGTATTAAGGGACGACCCGAAAAGGAAAACGGTGCGAGTATTAAGGGACGGAGGGGGTAATAATAATAATAATAATAATAATAATAATAATAATAATAATAATAATAATAATAATAATAATAATAATAATAATAATAATAATAATAATAATAATAATAATAATAATACTTCCTCCGCTGTTGTGTTGGAGCAGATTAGGGGCTTTCCGCGTGGTACTTCGTGCGGTAGAGATGGCTTGCGTGCTCAACACCTTTTGGATTGCTTGGGTGGTGCTGCTGTAGCTGTTTCTGATGAGTTGGTGGACTCTATCACTCAGGTAGTTAATCTCTTTCTTGCTGGAAAGTGTCCTGCTGAGCTTGGAGGATATATTGCTAGTGCTCCTCTTACGCCACTTGTTAAGCCTGGTGGTGGTATTCGGCCTATTGCTGTGGGCACTATTTGGAGGCGCCTTGTTTCTAAGGTCGGGGCTGCTATGATTGGTCCGCGTTTAGGGAACTACTTAGGAGGGCTTCAGTTTGGAGTTGAGGTTCCAGCAGGTGGTGAGGCCATTCTCCATGCTGTCAATCGTTTGGTTGAGGCTCGTGGGGCCGATGTTGGCCTCTCTATGTTATTGGTGGATTTTCATAATGCATTCAATTTGGTTGATCGATCGGCTTTGTTGCGTGAGGTTCGGCTACATTGTCATGCTCTTTCGCGTTGGGTTGAATTCTGCTACTCTTCTCCAGCGCGGTTGTATTATGGGAAGCATACCTTGTGGTCTTGTCAAGGTGTGGAGCAAGGGGATCCTCTCGGCCCTTTGCTATTTTCTTTGGTTCTACATCCATTGGTGTGTCGAATTAGAGACTCTTTTGATCTATCTCTTCAGGCTTGGTACTTGGACGAAGGCACTATCGTTGGTGACACTTTGGTGGTTGGAAAGGTCTTGGGGTTGATTTTAGAGGAGGGTCCCCTCATTTAGGTCTCCATGTTAATGTTGAGAAGACAGAGGTTTTCTGGCCTACGGAGGACCCACGCAGTCGTCTAGAGGGTGTCTTTCCTACGGATATTGCTCGTCCTGCGCTTGGTGTTAAGTTGCTTGGTGGTCCAGTCAGTAAGGATTCCTCTTTTTGTAAGGAGTTGGTTTCGCGACGGGTGTCGAAGACTGTTGTGTTGATGGATGTTGTAGCTAAGCTTAATGATCCCCAGTGTGAGTTGTTGCTTCTTCGTGCGTGCACTGGGGTTTCTAAACTCTACTTCGCTATGCGCACTTGTCCGCCTCATCTTTTTGAAGCGGCCCAGTTATCTTTTGGTGTAGCTCTTCGGGCTTCTTTAGAGTGTATCGTGACTGCTTCGGGACCTGGGTTCGGTGACTGGCAATGGCGTCTTGCTACCTTGCCATATTCTTATGGAGGATTGGGTGTTTATTCAGCTGGTGATGTTCGGCATTATGCTTTTCTTGCATCCTGTTTGCAGTCTTCTGGTTTGCAGGATTCGCTTCTTCGGCTTTCAGGTGTTGATGGTCCGGGGTCGGCCTTTGATGATGCTCTTGGTCTTTTCAATAGGACCGTGGAGACCGACCTTATGAGTAGCCCTAGTGAGATCGCTGCCCCCACTCTCATGAAGAAATTGGCAGACATATATTTCACGAAGGTTACTGCTGATGCGGAATCCGCCTACTCCTTATATTCACGTAATGTTGCCCTTTGGAAATCACAGCAGGGGGATCAGTCCTCAGCTTGGTTGCGGGCAATCCCCATCTCGGGTTTAGGCCAGACTATGAACGGTAAGACTTATCGTTCGGTTCTTTGCTATCGGTTGGGTATTCTGTTGTTCTCTGATTCGACGCCGTGTTCTGCTTGCTCTCGGGTTTTCGATGGGGACATTTATGGGGATCATGCCGTGTCTTGTGATGGGATTGTGGGTATTAAACATCGACATAATGTTGTTCGCGATACCCTTTTGGATATTTGCTATCGGTCGGGGATTTCTTCTCGCAAGGAGGTTGATGTTGGGCTGACTAGTGAGAGTGATGGAGCTCTTCGTCCTGCAGATATATTGCTTTATTCTTGGGATGGCGGTGTAGATGTGTGTGTTGACTTGACTAGGTCTTCCCCTATGCGCAATCTGAGTTGTCGGACTTCGTTCCGGGTCGGTTGTGGCGGTTGCTGCGCAGTGGAAGCAGGCTAAGTACGCGGCACGTTGTAGGGCTTTGGGTTACGGTTTCTTTCCTTTTTCCTTCTCTTCTTTTGGGGAATTAGAGAAATGGGCTGTTTCGTTGCTGAAGTGGGTCCAGACGTACTCCAGGGCTCAAGACATTGGGGCACGGGCAGCTGCACACATTTTCAGCAGGATCGGGTTCGCCATAGCTAGAGGAGTGGGGGCCCAGATTGTATCTCGGCTCCCCACCAACTTCTTGTAGTTTACTTTATCTTTGTAGTTTGTTAAGCTCGTAACGTTTTGGTGGTTTAATAATAATAATAATAATAATAATAATAATAATAATAATAATAATAATAATAATAATAATAATAATAATAATAATAATAATAATAATAATAAGTTGAATTGAATTGAATTAAATTAATCTGAATTTAACTGAACTGAACTGAACTGCCAAATAAGTCATGAAACTGCAAATAAAAAGAAGAGGGCCTAAGTGTCTAGGTGGCTTCGTACTGACACAAGTGGTTCGTATGGTACCCATTAATTTGGTATTGGTACTAAGACTAGTATGTTATTAATATAACAATATATTGCTAAGAAATACCAATATAAATTATTTGTGTTTTGGTACTGGCATATGTTGTGTTGGTACTAAAAATGGTTGTATTTCAAGTCACTTGTGTCCATATGGAGACAAGTTATTTGAGGTCAGAGTTTGAGCTAGAAGTGCTCCTGGAAGAGGAGTGGGACATTTGTAATCTTTATTTTTATTTTTTTTAGAAAAGGAAATTTGTAATCTTAGTAGGAGCTTTCCAATGAAACTAGTTATGCCCCGAATAATAGACAAATGGATCAATCAGATTATTATATAACTTGTTTTGAGTCCAATTAAATTTGTTACATTACAATATATCTTACTTTGAGTATGCTTTAATAAATTTTATCATGTAAAGATTAGTAACTCGCAAAAGTATCGACTAATTAGTGATGTGAGACTATTAATAAATGATTCAGATCATTGTTTAATTATATTAACTTAATATAATTTTGGGGGATAAGAATCAATAAAATGAGTTGTGGCATAATGGTTATCATGTGTGACTAATAAATGAGAAGTCACACGTTCAAAACCTATATAACTAACATTTTTTCATGACAAAAAACTTATATATATGAGATGACATGTCAAAGATGACGATGTGTCATGTGGTCATTATATAGGAAGCAACATGTGGCGTGATGGCATTCTTTGCCTTGGAGTTTTAATAATAGTATAGATAGGAACAGGGCAGATCAGTAGCAGATTAGGGAATCAACTTTGACTCCTTTTATACAATTATGAACTTTACGTGACTTTCGCTAGAGCCTCCTCCTCCTCTACCAGATAACATGGATGCGCTCCAACTCACTCAAGAATGGGACGGCAAAAGTTTAGCATTTCTCCACTAATTTACTCATTTTTTTTATCTGAATTGTTTTTTTTAACGCATAGCACAACAACATACCCTGATGCAGTGATGCACCTAATAATTTCCACACACTCGTTGCTTATGGTCACTGGTGGGGTGAGTAAGCTGATATGTTCATATTTTATAGTGTTTTTACCCTCGTCCCTTAGTACTTTTTGATCTCATGTGAGCTCTTCGGAGTGATTTTTAGTACTAATGTGCTCCTTTTAGTGTGTTTGTAGTTTCAGGTTCATCATTGTAAGAATTAGCATATTTTTTGTGCATTTCCTACTCATTTGAATCAATACAAGAGATTATGTACTTTCGAGAGCACAAACATTGAGTTGGAAGAGTTTTCGAGCAAAGCGAATAGTGAAAGAAGTAGAAAATCGACACTCGTCTACTCTTTTGATCATAACTCAAATTTTACAAATCCAAATGCAGTGATTCCAATTTGGTTGGATTTTAGACTTCAATAGCTTTCCTACGAGTGTTAATTTGCCTAATTCCGATAAAAAACGAAGGAGTTATAACGTTTTGAAGATAGAGACTTTGTGCAGTTTTGCACCGAAAATCGGCCGGGTTCTGAAAACCGGCCGGTTACGAGTGCAGCAGGGATTTTGGACAAAATTCCGCCCAGCAGGTTGCACCAAAAACCGACCGGTTTTCGATGCTTTTCCCTATTTTAGTCGGTTTCCTCCATATCTTTTTGGGGGAGCATATATATATATTAAACTTAGTTTTTCTTAGAGGGAAACTTTTATTCCGTATCTTATTTTCTAGTTTTAAACACTTAGTTTATTTTCATTACTTAGTTTTATTCTCTCAATTTTTCAAAACACTTAGTTTTATTTTCAATTAAAAATTCAAGCTTTCATTATTCGTTCTTTGTTCCCTTAGGTATTATTTCTTACTTTGCTTTATTATTTTGTTCTAATTATGTTTTCAATCAATATGTTTGCCTTAGTTATTTCAAATATGTGTGAGTAGTTCCATTCTAGGGTTTTGGGAATCCATGAACCAATATGAAAGGATGATTAATTATTGTTGATTGTTGGTATTAGCTGGTAATTCCTATTGATTGCTTCCATTTACTTTGCGATTAGATTTGCGCAGGTCTGATTGTATTAGTCTAGCAATATCAAGTTAAGATTCGAGAGATGTAAATTGATGTTTAGGTTTGTGTCAATAGGTAGAATTGGGATTAATACGTAGCGAGAGTCCGTTAATTCTAAGTCTATGATTAGTATCGATTCGAGAGAGCATGCTAGTCTAATTAATTGCTTTATTGATTATTATTGATTGTTTATCATCCTGGATTGTTGGTCATTGGTGAACCTATGCCTTAGACCTTTTAATATCTGAATTCTTCCTTGTTTAATTATTGTCGTAGTTTTAATTATAAAAATCATCCCTTTTTCCTGTTTCCTAATAGTCTAGACCTTATATTTAGTAATAGAAAGAAAGCATGTTTCCCTGTGGATTCGATCCCTACTTCCCTTACTATCTTGTTAGTGGACTTAGGTTTATCTTTGATTAGGCGATACGACTTTAGCCTGTCATAAGCCAAAACAATTTCTATATAAGGCGATGCTCGTACTCGAGATCTCCCTTATTTTTATGTCGAGTATGAATATTGTAGGTCTTATTCCTCGTATAAACTACGGAGTACGTGGCTGCTTGAATATACAGAAGTATTCTACTTCGTATATATTTTGGTTTGATATGATATTTTTCTAAAAATAGATAATGAATTATTTGTTTCATTTACAAAAAATTCACATGTTAGTAAGTGTACGGAAAATACTCAATATTTCATAGGAACACAAAAAAGTCAAGTAGTGAATAAAGATTTCAGATCTAGCCATCAAATTCAGACGAACTCCTATCTAGCAATTATATTCGATCAAATCCACTTTTGTGAATGAATGTATGTTTCATTTAACTAATTTCTAAAAATAAAATTTTATATTACAACCATTCAGATTTTAGATTCGCAAATGGTTTCGGTTGACTCTCTACTCAAGGCTAGTCTAGTATTCTCACCTTAAAAAAAAGCGTCTTGATAACACTCTTATTAGGTGTAATTTCCCTTTTCTATTATTTAGGGAAATTATTTTTCACATCAAATGATACTAAAACCTTTATTTCACAAAATACCTTCTTTTTAAAACAATACTCAGTCTAGTGCCTACTTGTTAGAATCCAACCTTTCTTTATTTGTATTTTGTTTATACAATGCTCTCTATGACTTTTCTAATAGCTTTCTAGGGTTTAGGTAAAATTATTATGTTACTATCAATCTAGTGTTTACTGGTAGTTTGAAGCTAATTCAAAACCTCTATGAGGGGTATAAATATGAATGAATTCCTACTTCTCACCAATTGTTGTTATCGCTTTATTGCTTGTGTTTTGTTGTACGGCTTTATAGATATTGTGCCGCCACCCACTCTAAAGCATCCAAAATCTCACAAAGTACTACAATCACGTAAATTTTCGCCGTCGGTCCCTCTTGTGTGTGTTATGCATACACAAGCGCCCCGATCGACCTTCGCCCCTCGCTCCAGTCGCCAATAGGTCGGCTAGAGAGTCCCTTCAAAATCAAATGCTTGTTTGTGCCCCTACGTGCCACGAGACACTCTGCACAAGGCTTGCATCTTGCCGCCAAAATGCAAGAGTGCGCCACACGGATCCGGTATCAAAATGTTCGGATCGTGACACAGGTATGATACTTCATTTGTTTCTTTTTACTTGCAACACTTTGTTTTTCATGATTGTCAATCCATAACTTGAACCATTAATATCTTTAATTTTGATAAAGTCTAAATTATAAAAAAAAAAAATGATATTTGAAAAATATATATTAAGACGAATCTAACAAGATCGCAAATGAATATGTTTTCCCTTAAGTATAGATTATAAAAACTAAACAAAGTAAAGTATGTGAATAGTGTAAAAAGGAAATTAAGTGTTGTAACTAAAAAGAAATGAAGTACCTTCTATCACTTACTCCGCATTACCTAATTGTCGATCCATGCTCCGCCATCTATCGGAACATCAATTGAATATTTGAACAAGAGCTGGATAACATGACATGTGGTCTAACAATTTACTAAACGTCAAGTTGTCTTTTACTAAACAAGTATTTTAAAATGTACTCTATAAAAACAAAGCACAAACTTTACAAGTGTTTGGAGTCATTTTTACGTTCAAAAGGTTAGGTTAAGACTTAATAGGTTAGCTACTAAAAAGGGACTTGTTAGGTTATTGCCAAAACAAATAAAGAAACAAAATGAAACACTTGTTAGGTAACCTCAACCAACAAAGTAACGTTCGGTAAATAAATGAAAATTTGTTTGAAACTACCTTATTAAAAAATCATGTTTTTTTTTAAAAAAAATACCTCATAATAAAAATGTTGTATGGAGCACAAACTAACTTTAAAACACAAAAATGTTATAAGAAAGTACCTTATGTCAGATTTCAGTATTGACTACAACAACAACAACCTATCTATCTATCTATACTATTATTAAATCTCTAAGGCAAATCATGTTACGCCGTCATGTGTCACCTTCTCTAAACATGACAAGGTGCCACATCAACAATGACACGGAGGATGTGCTTTTGCTAAATTGATACACAAAATATTTTTGTTAGGGTTCGAACATGAAACCAACAAGAAATATAGTAGAAAGCTTACCATCTTATCTATACTATAATACTATTATTTATGTCTTTTACTCTATTTAAATATATATAAGTGGGATAGGATTAGTGTAAGTGTATTTTTACTATTCTTTCAGAGCGATTTCCTTCAATATTGCTTAAAGAACGTCAAATTCAGAAAATGCGCCACTTTCTAACTTAATTCCCACCATACTGTCCACGTCAGCATTAAAATTGGTCTATTTTTTTTAACAAAGCGGCACTAAACCGCTATCTCAGGTAGCGGTTGACATAAGTAAAACGCTATCTCAGATAGCGGTTTAGATATTCCCTAAATCAAAACTTAATTACAGTGAACTTCCAAAACAAAAACTTACAGTACCCCTGTTATGTTTTAAAGCAAACCGCCAACTGAGATAGCGGTTTATAACATTGAACCGCAGTTTGCTTTAAAACAAAACCACTATCTCAGATGGCGGTTCAACGCTGAATCGGGAAAAAAAATACTTCTCTTTCTCCCTTGCTGACGTGGACGGTATGGTGGGAATTCACTTAGAAAGTAACGTATTTTGGGAATTATTGGATCTTTATGCAATATTGAAGGAAATCGCTCATTTTTTCACATGGTTTATGTTATTACTTTTCTTATTTCACCACATAGTGATTGCAAGAAAATTTAATTTTGTTACCATTATTGAAAATGGTTTTGATAATGACTGCATTTTTAATTTGTCATTTTTCTACATATAATAGAACACTTTATTTTCATTAATTAGTCAACAATTGTGTTAGCATATGTGGATCATAACATATACACAAAAAATTATTAGAATTGGACATGATTACAAATACTAACAACCCAAAAAGGGAAGAACACTATTACTTAAAATTGATACGTACTACATACACTACATCACATCCAAATAAAATAAACGATCTCCGAAAAGTTATTAAAAAAAAAGGTCAAACTCGCATACGCGACACATGTAAACAAATGCGTAAAAATTTCGTATATTATCCAACATTGTTACCGGGGCCTCGCCCGGAGCACAAACTAGGTTGTGTTTAAAAGAGTAGTTTATTACTAGCACAACATTTATTTAAGATATGGAGGAGTTTTTTTTTTTTTTTTTACAAAAGTCGGTTTTTATAGTTTATTACTCTCTCCGTCAAAATTATAGTCATGTTTTTCAAATCGAGCGTCCCAAAATTATAGTCATGTTTCTAATTTTGGCTATTAAGGTCCCTACTTTTTCATTTACTATATTAATCCCTATGTTCCTAAATGTTCGTCCCATTTCATTTTGACACATTTGCAAATGCATATTTTACATCGTTAATATCGCTAATTGCGTGTTATTAAAAATTATAAAATTTGCATATTGTTAAAGTACTCATGAGACGAATCAAATAAGACCCATATGACTATATTTTTTCTAATACATTGGTAGTAATTTAAAAGATTCTTTTCAATTGTGAATAGTGTCAAGATTTCAAATGGGAAGAACAATAAGGAACGAAGGGAGTAATTAAATGCATTGAAAACCCTACCCATGTACTATATTCTATTTTTCTATGTGCTATGTTCTCTTTTCCACGTACTTTATTCTACTTTTCCATGCAACTCAATCATCATTTGTCCTTTATTCAACTTTTCCATGAATTATATTCTATTTTTTTAAAACCCGTATTTTTTTTCAAACGGGACTATAAATATAGGACTGAGAGAATTTTTTTTTTTCCTATAAAAGGACCGTTTATCTGAAAATACAATTGGATAACAATAGATTATAGGATGCATTTGTACTTTCAGATAAACTGTCCCTTTATAGTTCAACATTTTTAAACAGTCCAATTGTACTTCCGGATAAACTAATTCTTATGATCCAATACTGTTTAATCAAAAGATGCAAATTCTTGTGATTCTTAAATTAAATTAGTGTATCTCTTTGTAACTAAGAACAAAAATACTTTCTAAGTTTAACAATTTTCACACCTAATTCTAGACATCCTGTTTAGTTGACTAATTGCTTATAATTAAGAACATGTTTAGTTAGTTAAAAATAACAATAAAAAGCCCACTACACTATAATTAAAATTATTTGGGTTAGCATTTTGGCTTTACGCACCGCCATTGAAAAATGATTAGCAAATAATAAGGCTTTGTTTGGTAATATTAGTTGAAATTTAGCTGAAACTGATAAGTTAATTGAAACTGATAGTTTAGCATTTGAAAACTGATAAGGTCCTGAAATAAGTAAGGGCCCGTTCGGTATCACTGAAAGTTTCAAGTTTTTGGTGTTTTGGTTTTATAAGTCATATGATTTAGATTGGATTATGAACTAAAAAAATAGTCATACCTATTTTAATCATGTTAATTTTGAAAATTGACAACAAGAAACTGAAAACTACTTTTTGTGGTTTTCATATTTTGGTTTTTAATTTTGTAAGAAACAGAAAACAGGAAACAAAAAACGATACCGAACAAGCCCAAGATAATGGTTTAGTGGTTTACATATCATTAACAATTTGGTAAAACTTATTTTATAAGTGCCTAAATTTTTTTGAATATTTTTAATCGAGCTTCTATGTATTACTACATCTAAACATTTTGTGTGGCATGAATAGTTACAAATAAAATACACAATCTCAATTGACAACTAGGAAAAGCAAAAACAAGGTCATCTTTCCACATAAAGCCCAAGTGCTCAACCCTTCCGTCAAACCAGATAAAAAGCTAACACAAATTTTTATTTACATGGGGTGTACGATAAATATTGTACACCGAAGTTAAAGTTAATGTAAAATGCTTAAAAGTTATCCTTATACATGTAAAAGTTATATTTTTTAAGTGATGAAAATTTCATTTTAATAAAAAAATATTTCTTCAAAATCGCTAATAATATATAAAATTAATTATTGAACCCTTTAAAATGTTTATTTATCAATTTTTTTTAGTAATATAAAAGTTAGATAAAACAGTGTAAAAGTTAGATAAAATTGGGTAAAAGTTATGTTAGTGTACAATAAATTTATTGTATACCTTGTGCATGCAAGACCTTTTGAAAAACTAATAGCCCCTAAAAACTTTACTTTCCCTATTTTCACCTATACTACCTCTTAAGGTACAAATGTCAAAAACTAACTCGGCCTGAAATCTCGACCTGAAATAACTAGAACATAACCGATCGAAATCTGAATTGTTGTTAAAACAGGAAATCTGTAACCCGACCTGTAGCCGACCCGGTAAAATTGATAAGCGGTTTTGACCTGGTATTGTATGACCCAAACTTAAACCCGACACCCGAACTGAAGATGACCGATAACCGAATTAACCCGACCCAACACTAATCCGAACCCGATTCAATACCCGATCCGGTGCCAACCCAAAACCGATTGTAACTCGATGAAACTCATTATTGACCCGACTTGTGACAACCCGATAAACGATTTTACACGACATGTTGAAAATATGACTTGCCATTGACACGATCAAATATTAACTTCAATCATAAGTCTATTTTATTAGTTTTATTACTTGATCCGGAAAAATTAAAACTTGTTGAACATCTTAAAGTTAACTGCTACAAACCTGTATGACTGTATCCAGGAGTGAATCCGACCAGACACTGATCCGAACCAGATTCAAAAGATAGTTATTGTACTCGATCTTAACCCATTTCCGAAAGTGAACTCAACCTTAATTTTAACGGACCCGGAAATTATTCGATCTAAACTTGACCCAAACCCGAGATTAACTGCTACAAACCCGATTCAAACCCGACTATATAAGACCGGAACCCAAAATTAAACCCGACCGGAATATGACTCAACCCAAACCCGACTTGTAACCGAAATGGGAAAAATCCCAACATGACCTGACTGGAAACCAACTCGACTTAAACCTGAGTGACAAAGTTACACGACACGACACGACCCGATATGATCATGACCCGAAATAATCCGACCAGGATCCGAACCCGCC